>NC_142487.1:130000-250000 GCF_049115385.1 Moschus berezovskii | reverse complement strand
TAAAATCAGTTTAGCGGCTCCAATTGCAAGAACACTTACAAAACAAGGATGCATCATCATAATTTTCAGCTTTCCACCAGCACCAATGAAGAGTTGGCAATGACCTCACATCTAGACCCAGATGGCATTTTCATTTTACTGGCCATTGTTCCTTCTGGCTTTTGGGAGGAAACCTGCACAATTTAGCTCTTGCTTTGTGACTTAAATTTAGAGCATGGTTGGATTCCCTTTCCCCAATACGGCAGCCCATATACAAAATGCACAAAAGTATTCACATAAAGAGGGCTTCCCAGGTGGCTTAGAGGTAAAGAATCTGCCTGCAATGTGGGAGACCTGGGTTTGATCCCTGGGTTGGGAAGATCCTCTGGAGAAGAGAATTGTTCTCTTCAGTATTGTTGTCTAGAGAATTCCATGGACAGAGGAGCCTGGTGGACTCCACTCCAGTATTGTTGTCTAGAGAATTCCATGGACAGAGGAGCCTGGTGGACTACAGTCCGTGGTATCCCAAAGAGTTGGACATGACTGAGCAACTAACATTTTCACTTTTTCATTAACATGAAGAATGTTCTTCTTCACTACTTTCTGTACTTAATAACACATTTTGGCATCTAATAAATAATATCATTGGTTCAAAAGCCTGTTTTAAAATAGCAACTGTGATAAACATCATAAATTGTACTGTCATGCTGCATACAGTTATGTGGACGGCTTTTGCATGTTTAAATAAATGTGCAGTGACTACATGACTCCCGTTACAATCTTCTTAGAGTGGATTCAAGTATAGACACTTATAGAAAGAGGCTTCTAGAATGCTGGGGTTTTCCAGGTAACTTCCCATTTCTGAAAAGAATTAGACAACTTGTGCTCTGAGGCTATGTCTGCAACACATGTGTGTTCTCAGACACTATTCTGGGCTCTAAGCATCATTCAGAGCAAAGCTATCATTATTTAAATCTACACACTCACTCACTGTTCAAAGAGATATGAACATGCTGCTGCTGCTGCTAAGTCACTTCAGTCGTGTCCGACTCTGTGTGACCCCATAGACGGAAGCCCACCAGGCTCCCCCATCCCTGGGATTCTCCAGGCAAGAACACTGGAGTGGGTTGCCATTTCCTTCTCCAATGTGTGAAAGTGAAAAGTGAAAGTGAAGTTGCTCAGTCATGTCCGACTCTTAGCGACCCCACGAACTGCTGCCTCCCAGGCTCCTCCATCCATGGGATTTTCTAGGCAAGAGTACTGGAGTGGCTTGCCATTGCCTTCTCCGGATATGAACATAACCACTTGCTATTCTGCAGAACCACAAGCCTTCCTAGGCTGCACTTTCCTAGGTAAGCATGTCCTGTATTCATGTTGCTTTGCACTGAACTTATCCACTCTTGCCATTTCATTACTTATTTCCCATAGTTTCCAAAGAATTCTGAGGCAGAAATATACTTAGCTCTTTCAAAGCAGTTTAGATTAAGGAAGTAAAAAAAAAAGGAATAACCAGGCTGATTCCTAAGTTATAACTTATAACTTAAAAGTTCATCAAAAACAAACTTATTGCCTGGAAAATGGCATTAGTGTCAGACTTTGATGCAATGACTGCAGAGAAATCACTAAGAACGTTTCAGCCAAGGCTCCCAAATTGGACAACTTGTGAATGTGGGGAGAGATTACTATTGCGTTGCCTGAAAATGACGTAGAGACATCAGGAACGTGTGAGTCTCTCTCATACTGTGCACACCAAGTGGCCCTGTGTTTGGGGGCCTGATGCTCAAGCCTTGATTCTCTCATCTGTATAATGGGAAGAATGACACAACCTCACATCACAGCCTGAAGAAAAAATGATCAAAATCTATTCAAGAGCAATGTTTAGTACAGTTAAGGACACAACGTGTATGTTTAAGCTTTGTTTCTTGCCCCAAACAAACCAACCCCAGACCCTCTGAAGTGTATTTCTTGATTTACACGTCTATATGTGATCAACTGATATCATAATCACAGGAAACTAGCCAATCTGATCACATGGACCACAGCCGAATGTGGTCCTCTGGAGAAGGGAATGGCAAACCACTTCAGTATACTTGCCTTGAGAACCCCATGAACAGTAACAAAGGGCAAAATGATAGGATACTGAATGAGGAATTCCCCAGGTCAGTAGGTGCCCAGTATGCTACTGGAGCTCAGTGGAGAAATAACTATAGAAGGAATAAAGGGATGGAGCAAAAGCAAAACCAGAACCCAGTTGTGGATGTGACCAGTGATAGAAGCAAGGTCCGGTGCTGTAAAGAGCAGTATTGCATAGGAACCTGGAATGTTAGGTCCATGAATCAAGGCAAATTGGAAGTGGTCAAACAGGAGATGGCAAGAGTGAACGTTGCAATCCTGGATGTTCATTGGAGGGACTGATGCTAAAGCTGAAACTGCAATACTTTGGCCACCTCATGCGACGAGTTGACTCACTGGAAAAGACTCTGATGCTGGGAAAGGTTGGGGGCGGGAGGAGAAGGGGACGACGGAGAATGAGATGGCTGGATGGCATCACGGACTCTGTGGACATGAGTTTGAGTGAACTCCGGGAGTTGGTGATGGACAGGGAGGCCTGGCGTGCTGTGATTCATGGGGTCGTGGAGAGTCGGACACGACTGAGCGACTGAACTGAACTGAACTGAACTGATGTGATCAACTGTTAATCCTCTACCCATAGGCAATAGGAATTTTGTTTGAGATTATACCACACAGCACTTCACAAACCAGTTGCTGATGTTGGTAGTGATATGTGTGTGTGTTCATGTGCATGTGTATGTATGTGTGTGTGTTTTAAATTTAGGAAAGTCCTGTTTCATGCACAGAGCTATCTTGGAATTTTGAGCGTACAAGTTTGTTATTCTGAGCCATTTGATTAAATTTAACCACAGGAAACTCTTCCAAGTCCTAATGAAGCAGCAATTACATCTAAAAAGGGAGCCAAGCCAAAAAACATCCTTTTCCAATATCTCTCTTTCAAACATCAGACTCCAATATAAGCTCCATGGTTTTCATTTCACTTTTATACCATCTCTCTAAGCTGCTGGAAACATGTTAAACACAAGACAGGGAGTGGTGCACCCGTTGGTCTTTGGTGAAGAGAGCTGGCAGTGATTCTACATACAGATATGTATGCATGTGTATGCGTGCATGCGCGCACACACACGTAAACTTAAATACACAAAGCACACGAATTTCTTTTAAAGAAAGGCCACTAAGAATTAGAAAACTCTAGCTACTGACAGAAAATTTGAATTAGAATTCAGAAATCAGCCCTACAATTTAAGAACTTTGCAATGAACAGGCTTTGAATTTTAATTTGTAACAGAGCATGTGATAGTTCAAGACACAGATTAGGTAAAACAGACCTTTAAAGAATGTTAAAATTACCTTTTTTCTAAGAGATAACAAGCTATTTTTGCCTCTAAACAAGCCTATTCAACTTAGAAGATGGTCATTTTTTCATAAAAGACACACATACTTGCACCCAATTTTACTGTGTTACTAAGTTAAATTAAAGCTGTTCCAATAACTGAAGAAGTTACAGTTAACTGAAAGAGCCTGGTCAGAGAATGCAACCTCATGCTATTGCCAGGTTTCCAACACCCCATTTATCCCATGTGATAGCGCACTTCAGCATAATAATGCAAGGATCCTAGGATGCAGCAGACACAGAAATAATGTCAAAAGCAATTCTTCACATTTGGATCAGACCACATCAAGTGCAGAGAGTGAACTTAAACATGAAAATGCAATTTGCTCCTTCTAAAGTATACATTTTTATCTCTTGCAAAAAATAAAATAAAAAAAAAACACACCACATTCATTTCCAACGCCTCAAGGTAAAGAGAATGGCATCTATCACAAGTGCAGAGAATGTCTAAAGGATTTAGAAGCAATCTTTTCATAATGCTTCTTTGGGTGAGGAAGTAGAGTTATGAGTCGCTCAAAATTCATAAAGATTATTAAGTTTACATCCTCACGGAAGATCAGCCACCATTGCATCTCTCAGCTAGACTGACAGCCTCCCTGCCCAACTCTACTGAGAATAAGTCTCTGGTTCAGGACATTCATTCATTTTGTGGCATTAGGGCTCCAGTGTATAAGATGAAGATTCTGTCCCATTCAAGAATCAAACAAACAAAAACAAGAAACAAACAAATGGCCTCCAGGGGAACAAGGATACAATATCATCACTGAACTCAGGTACTCATTCTATCAGTAAGTAACCCCTCATGGAAGTAATTTTTAACAAGGAAGTTTTTATTTCAGCAAGTTTACTCTAGATTATCAACTCGTGTGTTTGTGCCCGCTGGGCTATTTGAATGATTACCTTGTCCCTCAGTGCCCTCAGCTATGACCGACTGGGCACCCATGGCCACGACCTCTCATGGTAAGGAAGCTTCCTAAACAACAGTAAGCTTTCCTGCTTGATGAATTCCAACCTCACAGCTCATCTAAACTGAGCCTATGGGCTTCACGGTTTTCTCTCTCACTCTCCGCATCAGTCTACGGAAAGTTATGAAACGTATTTTTCTAGTCCTCCCAGGAGCAAGGCCAGGTTTACAATTTGACCTCAAAAACACAGCAGTCCTGCAAAACCAGACAGCACTGAGCATTAGCGGTCTCTGCCTGGCCCAGCACAAACCATACCATGCAGCACTGAGCAGTATTGCTTGTGGGAGATGACAAGCAATGGATCAGTGGGAGAAAAAGAATGGGATTTAATCATATAAAAATATCCCAGGCACACAGCTCCTTTTCAGCAGGCTGCCCACCTCAGTTGAAGGTCCAGTGTGCTTCTGAAACAAACCACTTGTCATTTAAAAGGGAGCCACCGAGCCAGATCTTTTGATCAGATTAAGTTACAGGATTCTCGACACACCCAGAGATACTGCTTCTCGGCATGTCAGTATGCATACCCCCAAAATGATTTTAAAGGCATATACAGAAAGATCTAGGTATATATCAGATAGATGTCTTAGCTGGGTGAGACACGATCCCGGGAACAAGGCAGGCTCGTGTGAAAGACTGTCACAGAGTAATTAAGGACACTGCTGCTGAAAACGGAAGGCTGACCCCGCAGTCTTATTTACACAATTTCCAGCCAGAGGGCTGTGAAGTGGAGCCCCAGTGGGGGCATTCTATCCGAAACCCAAGGGCACCTGCATTAAGGAAACTGGTGTAAATGAATCCCTTTGCTCAATGACAGAAGACAAGACACCAATACTTCAGTTCTGTTGGTATGGAATCTATGTGCTCACCCCCTTGGATTCAACGTAACAAGAAATGGTTATTTCTTTATTTTATTACTATTAATTGCACTTCCGTATGTATTCGTTTACAAACAGGACATTTTGTGGCAAGAATGATCAGGCTTTTTAGACAGAAGGCAGTGATTCAAAATCTGCAAAACTTCAGCTTTCAAAAATAGCCTAAGTGACCTCTTGCAGTAGTCTGACCACTCCGCAGCAAGCAGGAGGCAACCCCTGTGAAGAGCGAATTCTGGCAAAGTTCTCTCTTCACAGATGATGCACAGCTTAAGCTATAATGAGTTTTTGGGTTACAAATGCTGAACGCATTAATATTCCTTGATGATAATTATCACAGGATAAGCACCTTTCCCAATGTGAGTAGCATAAAGCAACTGAAGCAGCATTTTTACCACATTTGAAACAAGCTGGAAAATGGGATTTTCTAGTCTTGTAACCTGGGGTCAACATACATCAAGCACTGCATATTAAACACACCTATACATGAACCCCGCATCACTTTCCTTCCCTTCTGCTTCATGTATACCTAAAGCTGTCTCCCTTATCCATCCTTCATTATGAAATTCTTGCTATGAACGTATATATGATATACATAATTCGACAAAGAAATGCATTTCCCCCAATCACATGAATCCTAGGTTTCTTCTTACGAGAATACAAATAGCAAATAAGATCAGTAAGCCATGCTTTACAAATGACATGAGTCTCTGTGCAGTTTGAATGAATACTGTGGTCACTGGCTGCATATAAAACAGGGTGAAAATCAGAATTGAGCAAACAGGCTCCTAGAAGAACCAGATGTGTTACACACAAGACAAACGACCAGCTTTTATCTTTATACTTTCAAAACTGATAGTACTCTTAAGCGCTGAAAGGTTTACATGTAAATTCTAAGTCACTAACATGATGACAGTTATGATGTCAGCAGCGTATTTACTGGCAATATGTTCACTAAGGATCTTGGAAACCAATTTCCATTCCAGATTAAAAGAGCAATTATTGTTATTTGGATAATAACCATCAAATATTATAAGGAAAAATTGAAAAAGATGATCCATTAGGCATTTTATCAGTGCGGCACAACAGTATCTGTCTAATGTTTGGTATTTGCCATAGCATACCCAAAACAGATGCTATGAAGCCTTCACTTACCATATACCCCAATCTGATCTGATAATATATTCTGAACAAACTACAAACTGGTTTGCCCATTCTCTTTTTCTTTCTCTCCCTCTATTCAGTGAAAAAGAAAAAAAACGTCTATTATAAAGCCTGACTGAGATACTCGGAATGGCTCAAAATCATTACAATATAAGAGTCTCCTTTTTCAAAAACATGCTATAATATAATTTTAAGACTCTATGTAAATAATCCCAACAGCACTTTCACTTAACAGTGACAAAATGAAAGCCAGGTCAAACCCTTAATTCAAAGAATGTGAACTGATTTAGGTATTTTTGTAGGTGTGAATCTCTTGAACTCATTTTTACCGTGTTACCCACACTTCATTTAGATAATATGCCACGCTACAACTGCCTCAAGTTCTGTAACATCATTTTTACTTATGTGCTGCAAAAATGTCTTCAAATCCCATTTGAATAGATGGCAGGGTTATGAGGGAACCTTTACTAAATATTTAACAGCACTATTGGCTTATTAAATACTATAATGTGAGAGCCATGAAAGCATGATATACAGTGCTTGCCTTTTTTCTAAAACTTAATGCTTCTGCTCATTTTGAACACTCTGCAAGCCCATTCATCAGCAGAACTGATGCATTTTAAAAAGTCCTCATTTACTAGCAGATAAATGTGGTTAGAGAGCGTTTTTAGAGGAGAAATGACTGGAAACCTATTTGGTTTTACTGTACCAAATTTGCTTTGCTCTGGCCTAGCAAAAAAGAAACCTCACAAAACATTTAAAAGCCTATTTTGAAAGAGCATGCAAAGCAACACAGTTGGAAATAAAAGAAAGTAGGGGGTATTTTCAATTCACAGGAATATACATATACCAAAACAAGGCAATAGATTTACAAACAGCTGATCACATACATACATTCATCCAGTCTGGAAACGGTATCTCAAATGCACATCATATAATGAGACTGTCCACTTAAACGTTGCTTTTGACTATAACATTGTTGGCAGGTAATTTAATTTGCAACTATTCATAATTGCATTAAAAAACAGGTTAATACAATTTTTGCCTTTAGCTTGTTAAGATATTTTAAACTAAAACTATGCTTTTTTAAAAAGAAAAGAGTTGATTGGCAATTTTATAGCCTGTTGCAGTGGGTACAAAGTAAGAATTCTCTCTGAAAAGATATTTCTGTCCACATACAGATATGCTATAGCCTAAAGAACACCCCTTGCCACTGGAGGTCTGCAGAGTGAGCATTTATCCTGTAAACACTGTAACAGCGATCCTCTGTCCTCCCCTGTTCTCAGTGGAGAGTCTTGCTTTGGAGAATATCTTGCGGTGACTTACTAAATTCAGGCTATTTCAATTAGTATTACTGCACATTAAAAATTAATTGCATTACTGAGTGGATTAAGGTTTAAATTTCAATTCTACAGTATGTTCATGAGAAATGACAGCTCAAAATCAATGCCCCTTGGCCCGCAATCGGAAGGGTGTATACTTGAACAGCGCGGGCCTGGCGTCACTGGCTGAGCCATTATAAAAGACTTGATAGTTCAATTGAAGGTGTGTCAGCTCTAATTCTACATTTTAGTTTGAATGCTGCACAGCAGCCCAGCCTTATAAAAACAGAACAAGAGTTGCCCTAACCATTTGGAAAAACAAATGGACACAGGTACTAAAATTATGACAGCAGAGGGGTTAAACTGTCACCCCAAATTTACAAATAACTCTCAAGCTAAAACCTTGTTCATAGCTCTGTTTAATAAGAACACGGGATCCTTGACTTAAATCCATACTATTTTTTATCAGTTACTGATCGACAGTGGTTGGTCAGGGTCAGGAAATAGGCCATTTTGTACAGTCATGTCTGACTCTTTTGCAACCCCATGTACTGCAGCCGTCGAGGCTCGTCTCTCCATGGGATTTCTCAGGCAAGAATACTGGAGTAGGTTGGGTTACCATTTCCCTCTCCAGGGGATCTTCCCGACCCAGGGATCAAACCTGTGTCTCCAGCATTGGCAGGCAAATTCTTTACCACTAAGCCACCTGGGAAGCCCCTATTTTGTAAAGAGATAATACTAACACGTACAATACTCATAATAACTTTATTTTGTGTTTTAAAGAAGCTCAAGAAGATACAGAAAATACCAATCTTTCCCTAAACCGTGATCCTGCATAAGCCCCCTTGGTAAATTATTAAATCTTTCTGGGGGAAGGGTCAAATGAATTGATCATCCTGAGGGTAAATTTATAACATCTAGATGAGACGTGTGAAAAGAAATGGGTCACTTTTATTCACAGTAAATGTGTTCCTCTAAGAAGATGAAGATGAGGAACATTATGACGGGTCAACAGGGTAAAGCGGCATCAATAAGGTCCCACCAAGCCACCCAGGTTACCTGGGTTTGGAACTGAACGGGGCTTCCCTGGTGGCTCAGAGGTTAAAGCGTCTACCTCTAATGCCGGAGACCCGGGTTCGATCCCTGGGTTGGGAAGACCCCCTGGAGAAGGAAATGGTAACCCACTCCAGTATTCTTGCCTGGAGAATCCCATGGACAGAGAAGCCCGGTAGGCTACAGTCCACGGGGTCGCAAAGAGTCGGACACGACTGAGCGACTTCACTTTCTTTCTAAGAGAAAAAAACACGCTGCCTGCAGTGTTCCTTAAGATCCCCTCTGTGTTGCACCAGTGGCCAAAAGCAAGTTCACCGGCAAGAGAGTAAAGGAGACGGGAAGTAATAATAACAATAAAAAGAATAATCAGGTGCAAATGGACCCTAAGGTGTAGTACTGATCCCTGAGCAACAATCACCCTTCACTGCAATTTACTGATGTGGCTTCATTACAATACAGCATATAAAGGGGCAACGTACCATGTGGACTCTTTGAAAGCTGTGTGGTTTGAAGCAGCACACGCCACCCTAGCAGGCGCTGCTCGGGGAGCTAGGTCAGATTGGGCAAAAGTGAAATTCCCTGCAAAAAAAATTAAATAGAGATGCAACATGTGTACAGCATGGTGATACATGGGGGCAGGGCGGGGTAAGAGGATAAAAGGTTAGCAGGGAAAGGTGTTTCCTTTGTGAACTATTAAAGGCATTTCAAATTAATCTGAATTAAAACATCCTTTGAAGAGGTAACAACTTGTGGCTCTGTTAAAAGGAAAAGATAAAGGATGTGATGTTTCCTGTTTGGGAAAGAGAAACCAGCCCTCTGTTTCCTATTCTGATTCTCCATGAAATGAACTTAAACCTTGCTCTTAGGCAAGCTTCAGCACTGCGCTTTCAGGTTACTATTATTTAAAAGGAGAATATGACTGGCTTTTCCCATTCTGGCCTGCTTCAGCTGAAGGTCTTAGTTTTCAGCCAGTGCTCAGAAGATGCTGAAGCAATGTGTTAAGGGGAAAAAAAGAGATTCTTTCCTCACCAAGGATCATTGAGTATGTCATTGGTTAATTCTTGTTCTATGCTCCTCATTAGCATGACTCTCAAGTTTCTGGTTATCATATCCGAAATATTAAGACATAATAACTACGAAGGTGCAGATAATTGGATATTAACCAGAACATACTTGACTGGGCAGGAGGTAGGGCCCTGCTTAAACTAATCCTGAAATATATTAATCACCAATTAATGAAAGGGTTTCGAATTCATTTTCTATTACAGAACACCTCCGAGTATCTAAGCTTTTTCTAACAAAATGACTTGGAATAACAAGGTAGAAATAAGGAATACGGCCATCTGATGGTAGCTTGAATTAATTCTTCACAGCCTGTTGACAGGTAATCATAAAAACTACAGTTCAAGCCTTGATTACAGTTATGAAGCCTGATGGGAAGAAGTGGGGACAATTTTCAGTGTTCAGTGGCTTTGGTTTCAATTCCAAATTTATTCCTTTCAATGGCAGAGCCATGGCTAAATATTTCAGCAGAGAGCTGTCATAATATTGTCTGAGTCTTTCAGCCTAGGCAGACCTTGAGCCCTCCAAGCTAACAACAGATGTACTCTTAAAATAAAACCAATTAATAGGAGCCTGAGAGGTCTAGCAAAGGCATGCTTTGTACATAGTAAACAGGAAGTAGTAAGAAGGTGATGAATATATTGCAGGATTAAAAACCTTGACTAAGCGGTGATTGAAAAGTCACCACCATGTAGATGGAAATAAAGTAATGCTGAGAAAAGAAAATAGAAAAAAAAGAAAAAACAAAAAAGAAAAAAAAAACAGGAGGAGGAACATAGAGAGAAGGGAAGTCAGTGGTTATAAAATCCCCTACTAAGCTTCCCAGAAAAACTTCTACATCTATTTCACTGAGTTAGAGAAATGGCTACCAAAATGCCAGTCATCTTTAAAAAATTTTCTCAAGACATTAGTCTCACAAACAGATTCTCGTATCTTTTCCTACGTAAAACTGTGGCTCCCAGATTCTCTGAAAAAAAGATTTACACATTTTTACATCAGAGAAAATAAGGTGTTTGGCTGAATGCAACATAAGTCAAGGATTGAAATAATGCCATCTCTCCATTTTCCCTGCCTTAAGTCACTTGATGTGATGAACATCGTAAGAAAACTCTTATCTCAGCGTTTTCTTTTTACTTCTGTTGTGGGTTGAATTTAATTTTAATAGTTCTTAAATAAGCACTCACGGCGGATGAACTAAGATACACAGGCAAGTCGGCCCTTTTATCAACAATTTTGCCATAGAAATACACAAACATTTCAATGGCTCTTCATTAGCAAACAAATCAACAAGTGATGTTTTAATGCCTGACTTTATTCCATCTCTGTGGGGACTGTAGTTGAGAGTATGATGTACAGTACAGAGAAAAGAATCATCAGCCACAGCGTCCCAGGGCTCTCTCCATTGAGGACTTCGCAGCCTCCGCTTAAAGAGTGCATTTAATTGACTGATAGACAGTAGCTTCTTTGTTCACAGAAGACAGCGAAGTAATGGCAGCTTGAAAATCGTACCATCTACAGGGTCTCCTGAGACTAGTAACAGGGGGATATGTGTCAGGAATAAATAAATAATCTAATTATTAAGCCACTTCCTGTCAAGTTAACTCCAATTTGTTGGCTTTTGAAGGCAACAAAACGAGGCATTTTTCCTCATTATGCTTCTCTTTTTATACCAGTGGTAATCACAGGCGGATTAAAGGGTGCCTGATTGCTTTTCTTTTTTTTTTTTTGTCAAGGAACTGAGAAGCAGCCAACAGTACAGAAAAACAGAGTTGGGGTTAGAAGAAATTTCATGCTTGTCTCCTTTCCAGCTCCCTAACAGCCCACACGGCTGCCCCATACAGAGCCGCCAGCTGTACAGCAAATGTGTACCCTCCAACTGAGGCCTACCGGGCCACAGGCGCCATTCTGAGAGCTGTGAGATACCTTGCAATCTTGGCAGGTAGCTGCTGCTGTCATAGGCATAATTCTAAAGGTGACCTAGGAAGCTCATCAGCTCACCAAATGCAACAATACGAGCCGCTGAAGTTCAACACCCACTCTCCACATTCCTTTGTTTACTTGCTAGGAATGGCCCCGCGACCAGGAAATCACCTATGGAAATAGGTCATCAGCCACCTTTTCTCTTTATGCGTCTGAACTGATCCTGCGGAATTAGATCATGATGCCTATGTGTTTCTGGGCCTGTGTGTGTGTGTATGTAGGATTCCTCTATTTATCTTTGGTGGACGACTTTACCCGCCCTCCATTCAGAAATGTTTTGCAAACTTCATGCAGAAGCAGCCAATCACCCCCATTTGATAATCAACATATCTAATGGATAGTGGATGGTATGCCCTCTGGCATATTCTCCAGCAAGTCAAAGTGTGTCACTCAGTCATGTCTGACTCTTTGTGACCCCATGGACTATAGCCCGTCAGGCTCCTCTGTCCATGGGATTTCCCAGGCAAGAATACTGGAGCAGGTTGCCACTCCCTTCTCCAGGGGATCTTTACGACCCAGGGATCAAACCTGGGATTCTGTATCGCAGGCAGATTCTTTGCCACCTGAGCCTCCAGGGAAGTCAAAGGAGAGGACAAAACCAGAGCCAGGAGCCCCACCAGCATGTCTCAGTCACACAGAACATTCCATCTGGCACAGACCCTGCCCAGTGTCTCTGTACAGAGCCTAGGAAGGCAGGCTGGCATCTCCATAATTCTGCTTGGGAACAACATTCTTATGAGGTCTCTTTTAGGACCACGTGTTCTAAAAAGGAACAATAAACTGGATCTTCCATCTGTTGGTGGGCTCAGTGAAAACCCCCAGCCTCAGGGAAAATGAACATGGTGAGAAATGTCTGAGAAGCTTTCTTAAGGGCCTGTAAGTTAGAAACTCCACTAACCACCAGTATTTTTCACTCTTGTAAATTAAAGCTGCTAGACGCAGGCTAAAACACAAAACAAGGGTTAACATTCTGATGTGTCGTTTAATAGCTTAATACTGACATAAGAGAGAGGCCTCAAAGTTTTCTTGAAAAGTGGCTTCAGAAGTAAGAATCCAAAGAATCAAGATGAGCTCTTGAAAACTGGATCTTATTCCAAAAAGATTTTTTTAAGGTCTCTTTGCTTTTATATTAAACTGTCTTTGTTTTTAGGAAGGCTGATGGTATAGAGGAGCTTGGTTGTTTCCTGTGTCCCCACTTTGCACTCATTCAACGGTGTAGCTGCATTCTATTTATGCCTGTGTATGTCCTTTCTGAATATATCTTGAATTTTTGTTAAATTGCTCAGATAATTAAACCCTCTTCATATTTACAGTCTGCTTCATTGGTACCATGAATTCTGTTTTCAGTTACTGTCTGTGGATTCCCTCTCTGAACGATTTCATACGAAGCAATAACACTTCATTTTACATAAGTTTTATCTGATGTCCCCATACAGAGCTGCCAGCTGTACGGCAAATGTGTGGTTCTCAAACTGAGGCCTGCCGGGCCACAGGCGCCGTGCGGAGAGCTGTGAGGCACCTTGCTGTCACTGGCAAGCTTTCTTTGCCATCGCTGTGACCATCACTCCACACTGCACACAACTTAAAATCATCTGATTATTAGAATTTGTGGCCCACACTCTATTTTATCCTTTATTTAAATCTATCCCCAGATCACACATTTGTTTAAATGTTTTGGCTGGTTTACAAATCATGCCGCCATCTGCACAGTAGGTGTGACACCATTTTTTTAGACAAAAGTTACGTGGCAAACAAAGATAAAGTCATTTGAAATGCTTTGGTGTTTGTTATTCTGCCGGGCTCACTTGGACCAACTCGAAGAAATAAATAGAATTATCTGTGTAAATCGATGAACATCTATGAAAAACAACACCCAGCAGAATGCCGAGCTTGCTCCATTACCTACGTTAATATCATGACAGCTGAGGAGAGATGACCTGGCCCACTTCTCATCTCTCCTGTACAGATGGCTATTAAAGAGAAAGTATCCCTTTTGTATGGTCCATGTAGAAACCCTTTATGGGCTTTTCAAATAAGCCAGCATTGCCCACATGAGGGTAGCTTTCTGTTACCATTAAACTGCCCAGATTTCATCTTTTTTAATCCAGCGCTTGATGAAATTAGCCAGTATTTCAACATATTTAACACCAAATGCTTATTTCTTAATTCCCTGAGTTTTGTAAGCAATCAACTGAAGATGACTTAAAAAAATTCAATAGTCTTCTCATTTAGAACTCATGTAAACTCCAGAGAACATACGGACTTTGAGCTTCTTAGGACAGTGCAGGTAGACACACATATATAAACACCGACCTATAGACGCATTGTTGTAGATCCACCATAATCATGTTTTTTAAAAAGCAGCCAATAAGAGCTGAGGATTTAAAGAGCAACATGGCTCTTTATCTTCCTATTCAGAGATACATATCTTTGGATATTTCCCCTTCAGACACATAAAATCCCAAAACACTACAAACCTCAAAATATTGGTTTTACTCTATTCTAAAGCAAGAGCACTCAAGCCGGAATGTTTCAGAAGTGATGCTGGATATCACAAAACTAATGAAGATTAGTCGCATAGCCCACCATCTACTAAAGAAACAGAAGGAAAAGGATGCCATTTGTGACCTTGGGCATCAAGCAAATTTCAGAATATATGAATGTCACTTGCCACAAGCACAGACAGAAATCTCAGCACACTGTACAAAACTGATCTGTGCATTCTGTCTTAATATCAGTGATTTATATCACATGGAACAAAATACATAGGGTAGGTATTGTCCTGCATGCACTGCAGAAAGCTTGAATCCTTTCCTTGATATTTTAAAAATTGCAACTATTCATAAAGCATGGACTATTAGAGATCTGAATAGTCAATATCTATGCATCCATTTTTTTATATTAGCTGTCGTTTATAGTCCCAAATTCTAGTTTTGCTTCACTAAGAGATAAATACATTTACTGCTTCCAATGCACTAAGTGTCACCCTGATCCATCTGGGACACATCTGTTACTGGCTATTTCTTGATTTCCCCCCTTTTTTTTCCATAAGAGTATTCTCTGCCACCTTAGCTACAATTATGCTATTCCAACTGGTCTTTCTGATCATATGAAAAATAAACTTAATAAGTAATCATGTCTATGTCAATTTTAAACAATTCTTAGGTAAATGGTTTCTGCTCATTCCCTTCATATTCGCCATCTAAGAACTTTGAAAGCAAGGGCTGGAAATGGCTATGCTATACCCTGGCCACTTGTCCTCCAAAGGCTATGACCGCAGCAATCAATTCCAAGGATAATGGTATTTCTCCCCTTTGATCATTTCTTTGTCAAGCAGACTGGCCTTCGATGGTGAGCTTACTGCTGGTTGTCTACCACCAGCCGCTCGCAATTTGCTCACTCTGTTTCACGAGACAGTTGTTTGTGGCTGTTTGGAACACATTGGTCTCTTTGGGGATTTATGCGCTAGTTGCAATGCCAACCTCTGTAGTGATAGAAATTTCTTTCGAACTAAAATAGATAATTAGAGGCTGGTAATTATTGGTCAAGAATTATCAGAGTGAAAAAAATTAAGCTTCTCATAAATAGTTCTTGGCAATGTCATCTCTTTATATTATCGCATGCCTAACAGCCCTTTATTCAGAGCTCTTACAAATTTACTCTACTGCTGTTGAGTCTCATAATTTTATATGAGGCAATCCCTTTGCTGGGTGAAACACATTTACATTCTCTGGTCTCATCACTACCTGAGCTAATCCATACCAAATAATAATAATAATAGAAATATCAAAGGGGGGAAAAACAATAAATATTTACTGTGCTGATAGAAGGAGACGAGTGAATAATGAATTAAAGGACACAATGCACAATGGCTTCTTTCTGCATTCTCAGGTCAAAAGCCAATGTAAACTATGGGGAAGAAACAAAGGAAGACAAGAAAAAATTTTTCATCTGTGCAGACTTTAAAAGAGGGAAATCTTTCCCCCAGGAAAGCTGTTAAAGTGTTTTGTAGCTCTTGAGTGTATGTGTGTGTGTGTAAAGAAGAGAAACCTCTAAATAGTCGCTGGTCTGATTTCTTACTGAAACTGTGTCAAAATGCGATCGAGAGTGAGGTTTTCTTTTTTTCCTTAATAGACATAAGTCAAATCCCAAATGCATGTTTATTGAGTAATTATTCCTGCAACTCAAAGCATGTGTCCACACCTCACTGCAAAATGGCACTTCGGCACAGCATCTCCAGTGTATACCTGGTAGAAACACTGATGGGTTTCCTTTCACAAATGTCCCTGGCCAATAGTCTGAGACCAGCACATCCAGAAAGAAGCGTGGAGGTTCCCTGCCACTGAAATTGCATTAAAACATGTGTGCTACGTAGAAGCAAATGCAAATGACTTGGTCAAAGAAGGAGTTTAAAGTCACACCTCATTGGGTCATCTGCACACCCTGTTTTCCATTAGGTGACATAATCTCTCCTCCAGACTGATTGAAATAGAAAACAAAACCTGTAAAAACACTATAGGCCCTCTTAACAAAAAGAGTAAGAGGCTTTTCAGATAGCCTCTAATCCCTCTTCCTTGCTAAATGTCCGGTTGAGATTATTTTTTGATTAGACAAAAAAAGATATACAGATACACAACCTAATAATACCTACCCTCAATGGAGGTATTTTAGCCAACAGAATCATGCTGCCTGCCTCATCTGAAAAACTAAGCATCACACTGGGATTTTTAAAAGGGATATCTTAGCCTTTGTGACATCCTCCCGGTACACATTCTCTCTCTCTAGATACTAACAATGCAGAGGGGAAGAAATGTAAGGACTTGGATACATAGTCAACAGATATAACAATTAAATGGCTACTGTTCTTTCGTTTAGCCCTCCAGTGTAAGAGAATTACATATTTTATTATTAAAAAATAGCATGAATATTAACTACCTAGGCCCTCCGTGAAAAGGAATAGAATTTTCTTCTCTGATGGAAGGTGAATTGTTAAACGTTAGATCCCAAGAGGAGGTGAGTGTCATATTAATCCACCATAAGGTAGAGGCAGGGAAGCTTTGGGAAAGCACTAATGATGCAGGGAATATTAAGAGAAATACCAAATGAAAGATATAAAGCAATTTTTAAAAAGGACCAGGCCAAACCAATGAACATTTCGGACAAATGATACTAAAATAAAAAATTCTTCTCATGCTCAACATTCCATTCAGATTCTACTTGGCAAAAGAACATTAATAATGTGTTGAAAATATATTCCATTTGTTCAGCTGGGCCCTGGGATAAATAATAAATCCAGAACCAAAAACAAGTTTACAAAGAAGAAAACTAATCAGAAGCACAATGTTTCACTAAATTTTCCATAAGCTGCAAACTTCCAAGAAATATTTTCACTAACACCCTTGTAAAACTGTGGCCTAATGCAGAATCATGACTCACTGCCACCAGTAAGCTCTACTCAAGAAATAAAGAGATGGAAAATGTTAACCCTCATATATGGAAAGAAGAATTCATTTTTTCTAACCCATGTGTTTCCCCCCATGCCAGTCCATTTTGAAAGTTTACATAGAGTATTTTTTGGAATCCAAAATAGAAAGGAAAACATAAGAAACATTTCAGTCTCTCTTACATGTTCTAATTATCTTCTGAACACTCAGTAAAACTGTCAATGTTATTCTGGCACATTAAAGAGTATTTCCATTTAATGTGGAAGAAAATCACTAATAATATTAGTACTTATATCTGGAAAATATAGAGAAAAAGTCATCAATATTTTAGCTGTTAGGTGTAAGCTGCATATTGTATAATTAAACGCTTAGTCTTTTGTAAACTGTAATCCTGCTAAAGATCATCATTTGAAAATTATAAAGCAAATCCTACTGAAAACCTATTAATAAAGTTTCCAACATACTTTTGACTTCATCTTCATTAATAGCTACAAAGTCATTAGAAATTTTGTTATAGCTTGTTGTAAGGATCAGTAATAATAATTGGAGCAACCCTTCTACTGCACCCTCTTAGAATGCAGCTGATTAGGTGTATGATAAAACTTGTTTACCCTTGAAAAGGAGTTCAGAGTCTAAAATGCTGAATTTTCTTTCTTTTCTTAGAGTTTGATAGATGGAGAGTATGAGGTTGATTAGACTTTGAAATACCATATCACAATAATTTATGATATTATAAAATACCATAAAGCAGTATGAAATTTAAAAAAACTTACATCATGTAAAAACACAAACGAGTGACAAAAATAGTATAAAGTAATAGCAATTGTCATTTTACTAGTAGAAAAAGATCTGCTTGATAAAGTTTAATTGGCTGGTAAAATTCTTAGTGTTATTACTAAGTGCTTATCAAATTAAAACATAGGAGGTAACCCCAGAGGAATTAAGGGATAATGGGACAATAAGAGTAAGTGAAAAAATTATCCTTTTAACTCTAGCCCATGTGAAAAATGCAAAATCCCTGAAAACACAGGCTTAGAGTAACCTCAGAGATCTTTACCCAAACTGCTTTTATAAGAATCTGCATAAAATTTGGTGGGGAATAAAAAATGATGACTGAATTCTTTACATGATCTTTATGATCATGATTATTTCCAGGCTGTTGAAACCATACATATAAAATTATTTTACGGCAATTTAAATTATTTATGTTTCCCTATCACAAAAACTCACCACTTTAGATTTGGATACAAAGATGCTTAAGCAACACACAGCAGTGCCATTACCATAATAACTTCTGAAATTAAAACCTGTCTAAAACTCTATGGAAAGCTAACATCCAGTTCATTAACCATTCCTGTTAGTTTTCAATAATGCAAAAATGATTAGAAGTTTAATTTGTTAATCACCTGTGTTTTGACTGGCAGTAGATATATAATCCTCTGCAGAAGTCTAAACTAGCCCTTGCAGAAAATAAAATGTGCTAATGCCTTATCAGGCCTAATAATAGTAATAAAAAAAATCAATCATGCCTAGGTAAATCATTGATGGCTGAACAATTAATTCGTCTTTAACTCTGTTTAATTATATAGGCATTGATGTACACAAGGAAGAGGGAAATCTATCTGTAAGAAGGTTCGGAGTGTCACTTACCAATCATGTGATTCGCAACATGCACCTGAATATCCCATTCATTGTAGAAAACCATCTGACACTTGATGCACTGATAGGTCTTCTTCTGAGAAAACAAGTATAAACAGAATTACTTAGACACATGCATCTTTTAATTTTTTTCTTAAAAAATAACAAAAACAAAAAAACAACCCTACCTGATCACAGAATTTTCCTGAGACCATGGTCTTATATATGTTGTTAAATAAACATCTGTAGGGCTACTTGGGCAAAATTCTGTGAGTTCCCTACTATGACCATGGCTTGATCCAAACATGTTTTTCGTTACAAACAGTTGGAAGAAATGAAGACACATAATTATAGTACATTACATGCTTAAAGATTCCTACATTATAAAAACAGAAGTTGGTATTGAAAATACATGTAAAGTGTGGCTGAGTTTCAGAAACCTATGTCTTTGACGATCAGGCACACTTTCATTCTGAACAACATAACTGCCGGGTTGCTTCGAGATACCCATACATAAGAACCAGTAAGTGAAGATTCACAAAATCTAGCTAGGAGATTTAGAGATGATAATTTTCAGCTAAGTATGAAATTGAGATGATGTTTCAGAAGTTGCTGAACACTAGCATTTAAATACTTATCTCCTATAAAGAAATCATGTCATATTGAACATTCTAACAGCATTTCATCATTACCCAAAAGTCTTGAGAATAGACAGAACAGGATTTATTATAATTCTTGTATCATAAATAAAGAAACTGAGGTCCAGGGAAGTAGAATAATTTGCCTAATGTCACAGTGCCTTACAGCTGCTAATAGAAATAAGTTCTCTCTCTTTTTTCCCCCCAAACTTTAAACTTTCTATTTTGTATTGGGGTACAGCCGACTAACAATGTTGTGGTAGTTTCAGGTGATCAGTGAAGGGACTCAGTTGTACATATACATGCATCCATTCTCCCCCAAATCCCCCCTCCCATCTAGGCTGGCACATAACATTGAGCCGAGTTCCTTGTGGTCTTTGTTGGTTATCCATTTTAAATATGTGTACATGACCTTCCCGAAGTCCCTAACTATCTCTTCCTCCTGACAACCATAAGTTTGCTACTTAAGTAAGAAAAACCCTGACAATCACCAAGGAGGATTTACTGCGCCAAGTTGTAAATGTGAGTCTCTTTCTGTTTTGTAAGTTAATTTGTATAATTTCTTTTTAGTTTCCACCTAGCAAGCCACTCCAGTACTCTTGCCTAGAAAATCCCACGGACAGAGGAGCCTGGTGGGCTGCAGTCCATGGGGTCGCTAAGGGTTGGACACGACTGAGCGCCTTCACTTTCACTTTTCACCCTCATGCATTGGAGAAGGAAATGGCAACCCACTCCAGTGTTCTTGCCTGGAGAATCCCAGGGACAGCGGAGCCTGGTGGGCTGCCGTCTATGGGGTCGCACAGAGTCGGACACGACTGAAGCGACTCAGCAGCAGCAAAAGGGATGTCATACGATATTTCTCCTTCTCTACCTGACTTACTTCATTCACTATGACACTCTTCAGGAAATAAATTCTCAATTCTAAAAGTAGGGCTCTCTGATAAAGGCAGCCTTTACGATTTCTCATCTTTATCTCTGTGTCCCCTATAGGGTTTAGTACATATTAGATGAACTCAATAAGTAAAGTATTGCTTTTAAGTTTTCAAGAACACAGTTACATAACTGCCTTTATGATGAAACTTGATAGTTACAATTAAAAACCACCTCGGAAAACAAAATAAAGCATTATGAAATAATCCATTTGAAACTCTCCTGAAACTGAGAAAATGACATTTGTAAAATCACATCAATGATAGTTTGTTAAGGCGTTCTAACAGAATTACCACTTCATCAGCAGTCATATAAAATTGCTTTACTAATGGTAGCAATAGAAAATATCAGTCTGTCAATTGCAATTAATTTTAAAGAACTCAACAAAATCAAAGTTAAGCAAAAAAAAAAGAGTCCCATCATTTTATTAGCAGTTAAAATGATAAATGTTTTTAATGTAAAGTTTTCTTAATTATTTTCTCTTAACATAGTATTTGCTTCTGTGTCAGAGGATGGTATTCCTCGAACAACACAGAAGTGCAGGCTGATTTCCAGCAGAAGCTTTCTACATAATCTAACAGGCTTTGTACATCAGACATGTTGTGAATTGAGTGTGCTGGGTCTAAATTTAACACGGACTTGAAAAACCCTGACAATCACCAAGGAAGATTTACTGCACTGAGCTGTTTACAAGATGCTTTTGATGGTGACATATAGAGCAACATGTGTTGTGTAAATAACATCGCTCCCTTTTTTAACAATATTTCCCTTTAGAACTAGTTAGAAAATATTTCTTACTCCCAGATGACCTACATTATATATTGTTTATTAGCATACTTCCAGCATCATTCCTGATATGTGACCTTGCTGAAAAACAAAGAAACATAAACTTAATGGCTAGTCTTTTCTCTTGTTAGCACAGTAAAACATACAATATGTCGAAAACTGTCTCCAAAAATGATGACTGATGAATATGTTGGTGGAATATACTGGGACTTTTTTTTTCTTGGTCTAATAATAAAGAATAAAATCACTTGACAAGCCAAAATAATAAAATACCAGCACTTACTATTGCCTTCAAAATGAACTGACATATTGGAAGATCTATGTATATCAGTTTTATCATTGAAAGAAAATGCTTTTGTCACTACTACTGGTAATTCAAATATTAATTCTACTCTGAAGACAATATCTAAAATGTTACTTTCTATTCTTATTAAGAGAGTCATATTCTGATGTACAAGCTCCTAAATTTGGGACTACATAGAGTAAGAATTTAATGTAGTCAAAAACATGGTCTTAAAATGCTATAACTTAAACTTCATCTCATCATACATCTCATATCTCCTAAATAAAAAGCAGCGATACACAAATTTGGATGTGCTGTGGTTTTCTTTTTAAAGCTTTGGTATAAAATTCTTTTTTTTTTCCCTTGGTTTGGAATTGACATGCACACAGTGCTGTGTTTAAAATGGATAACTAATAAGACCTATTGTATAGCACAGGTAACTCTGGTCGATATAATGCAACAACCTAAATTGGAAAAGAATTTGAAAGAGAATAGATATGTGCATATGAATAACTGAATTACTTTGCTGTACACCTGAAACAAACACACCAGTGTTAATCACCTATACTCCAATATAAAATAAGAAGTTAAAAAAATAATAGAATCTATTTAAAAATACGACATGAAAAATAGCCCATACAGACCACTAAAATATAAAATTCATTTTTACCCTCAAATTTTTTAAACTAATTTTAAAATGACCTTTAAAACATTCCTTATTATAATTATAGACTCTTACTCCAATACTTTGGCCACCTTATGCAACGAGTTGACTCACTGGAAAGGACTCTGATGCTGGGAGTGATTGGGGGCAGGAGGAGACGGGGACAACAGAGAATGAGATGGATGGATGGCATCACTGACTCGATGGACATGAGTTTGAGTGAACTCCAGGAGTTGGTGATGGACAGGGAGGCCTGGCGTGCTGTGACTCATGGGGTCGCAAAGAGTCAGACACGACTGAGCGACTGAACTGAACTGATTCCGTTTTATAATTATAAAATATATAATTATATATTATAATTATAGCAGAATATTTGAGAGACCCCCGCCTTTATACCATCTTTAAGTAAAGTGACTGTAACCTCTTGAAAGCGTTGGCCTTGGGGGCTCATGCCCTTGGAGGTAAAGCCATTGCAGCTCTGTACAGCTGAGTTTATGAAGAATTTTTCCTCATTCTCAGCCCAAATCGACTTTTCCACTACTTTCACTCGATGGTCCTAAGTTCAGGCTCTGCAGCTATAAAGAACAAGTTGAATTTCTTGTCGAAAGTGACAGTTACAGGAACCCCTTTGCAGACTGAAAAGAGAGGTTTGGTTTAAGAAAGGCTTTAAGCAACTTACACCAACCTTGTTACTTTTTTTCACGTCAGTTTTTCAATAAATAGAGCTCTAGATTAAGCACAATACTCCAGGAACTCCCTGACCCCTGCAGAGCAAAGAACGACTGTCCCCTCCAGTAGGACAAATGCTTCCATCTATATGGGCTTCCCTGGTGGCTCAGACGGTAAAGAATCTGCCTGCAATGCGGGAGACCTGGGTTCAATCCCTGGGTCGGGAAGAAGAAAATAGAATCCCACTCCAGTGTTCTTGCCTGGAGAATTCTATGGACACAGGAGCCTGGTGGGCTATAGTCCATGGGGTCACAAAAGAGTCAGACATGATTGAGCGACTAACACTTCCATCTATATAGAGGACAACAACCAAAGAAAGTCAAGTGAGATCATTTCTTTTAAAAGCAGATAAAAGTAGAAACAGAACTTCCATTGTTTGGGCTCCAGATTGGCCTTTATCAACGCTTAAGTTGTCAATTTACTTGAAATGCTAATTCAGTACAATTTTTAAAAGAGACTTTTTTTCATTAGCCTTTTTTTAATGTGCTACTTGGGAGTGGAGTTGTCATCTCCTGATTGTTCTCTTTTGTTTTCTGATACTGATAGATGTAATTATCAAGGATACAACTTTTTCCCAGCACCTCATTATTTTTGATTGATTTTGAGAACAATTTAAATGTGCCTTTTTGACATTCTTGTTTTCAGTGATACTCTGGTTAAGGTACTCAGAGACTTTGAGAAAAGAGCATCTCATAAATTAAAAAAAATGATTAGGATCTCTAATAATGTATACTTAAAAAAAGCACATTATTCTGATTAACCTCCCTCCCCATTCAATCTATATTCCATTAGGACTTAGCCTTCACATTTAGCCTCATCAAATTAAAAAAAAATTATACTTTGTAGTTGTAATTGCTTTGATTTTTTTAAAACAAAACACTAAGTATAAAAAAACATCAATGAGTCCATAGTAATCCTTCAAAACAAAAGGAAAAAAAATCTCAGCTTCTGCCATAGAAGAAATAATTACACGAATCTCTTGTTCTGAAAATTGATAATAAAATCACAGAAGCATCATGATTTTTTAGGAGGAAGTGTAATTCATGCTTTTTTGATGAGGGAAAGCTTTTCTTTACCAAAGGCTGACAGTAAGAGATGACAAAATTAGAAATTCACCATTTTGCAATGCCAATAAAATGGTCCAGGATAATTATTAGAGTGTTAGTGACTCAGTCATATCCAACTCTTGGTGACCCCATGGACTGTAGCCCACCAGGCTCCCCTGTCCATGGGATTTCCCCAGGCAAGAATATTGGAGTGGACTGCCATTCCCTTCTCTGGGGAATCTGTCTGAACCAGGGATCAAACCCAGGTCTTCTGCATTGCAGGCAGATTCTTCACTGTCTGAGCCACCAGGGAAACTCATTAATGGATGCTGAAATCTTGAGGAGAAAGGTTTTTCTGATACACAGTTCTCATCCTTTGACAAGAGCACACAGAAAGGAGTATGTCCCTTCATAGTGACTTATCTGGTGGTACTCACTATAATCTAACTAGTTAGCTTACAACTACCAATAGTGGACATTATGTCTCTCTCAATGTGATGCAATATGAAGTATAATGCATCATAATAAAGTATTCCTATCCAAAATATATGTGTGAGTGCTAAATCACTTCAGTCTTGTCCGACTCTTTGACACCCTATCAATCACAGCCCACCAGGCTCCTCTGTCCATGGGCTTCTCCAGGCAAGAATAGTGGAGTGGGTTACCATGCCCTCCTCCAGGGGATCTTCCTGATTCAGGGATCGAACCCGCATCTCTCACATCTCGTGCATTGGCAGGTGGGTTCTTTACCACTAGTGCCTCTTGGGAAGCCCCTACATGAATCTAATTAAGCCATCTGATGAAACATCCAATTTTCAGGAAATGCAGGGAGAGAGGAACAAGTGTTTCTTTGCAGAAAAAAGTTTACACAAATCCAGAACAGTCTTCAAAACAAAAAATACACTAGGCCAGTTATCTTCAAAAAGTTAATGTGTAAGGGAGAACAAAACTGGAAAGACTGTTCTCAAATAAAACAGAGAAAAGTGACAGCAATAAATGTAGTTCAAGGTGAATGCAATGTGTAGTTTCTGATTTAGGGAGAAAACAAAGAGAAAGATTTGGGGGGAAAGTGAGGAAATGTGAATCTCAGCCGGTTATTAGACAATATTGGGGGATTACTTTCTCTAAGTACTAATGGTATTATGATTATATGGGTAAATGTCCTTTTTATTAAGAGATGCAAACTGAATGTTTAGACATGAAATGGCATGATGTTTGCAATTTACTTTCAATAGATCCAGAAAAAAAGCATATATGGTCACATACAGATAAATATGGCTAAATGTCAACAATTATTAAATCTAGGTGCATGTGTGAGCATTTTCATAATAACAAGCAGGAATAAATGGATAGGGTAATCACAATATGTAGTTTTATCAACATTAAACCTCATCCCCACGGTTCATTTTACATTCCTACACTTGGCACACACTGAAAATAATTTGTGCTTAGTTGTCACGAATAGCTTTGTGAACATTTTTGTATTGTTTGGAGGGATTTTTCTGATATTTTAAAAACAAATCCAATATATAAATGCTAAGAGGCAGGAACCATTGTTGATAATCATTTCTATAGTAAAGTAATAATTTCTTAAAATTGAATTATAAGCTTTCCAGGTGGTGCTAATGGTAAAGAACCAGCCGCCAATGCAGGAGACATAAGGGACAATCTCTGGGTTCAATCTCTGGGTTGGGAAGATCCCTGGAGGAGGGTATGGCAACCCACTCCAATATTCTTGCCTCCAGAATACCATGGACAGAGGAACCTGGCGGGCTATGGTCCATAGGGTCTCAAAGAGTCAGACACAACTGAAGTGACTTAGCATGCATGCGTTTACAATTGAATTATGTTTTACAACCTGTAAAAACTCTTATGGGTGAAAATCACTAGCAACAAAACTGTGAAAATAAAGGAGGGATTATTATCCTCATTCACAGATTAATTAAATGACAACTCATGAAGACTGTGAATACCATAACCAAGGACAAATGGCAAATAGATGGGAAAACAGTGAGAATAGCGGCAGACTTTATTTTGGGGGGCTCCAAAATCACTGCAGATGGTGACTGCAGCCATGAAATTAAAAGACACTTACTCCTTGGAAGAAAAGTTATGACCAACCTAGACAGCATATTAGAAAGCAGAGATATTACTTTGCCAAAAAAGGTCTGTCTAGTCAAGGCTATGGTTTTTCCAGTAGTCATGTATGGATGTGAGAGTTGGACTATAAAGAAAGCTGAGTGCCAAAGAATTGATGCTTTTGAATTGTGGTGTTGGAGAAGACTCTTGAGAGTCCCTTGGACTGCAAGGAGATTCAACCAGTCCATCCTAAAGGAAATCAGTCCTGAATATTCATTGGAAGGACTGATGTTGAAGCTGAAACTCCAATACTTTAGCCACCTGATATGAAGAACTGTCTCATTTGAAAAGACCCTGATGCTGGGAAGGATTGGGGGCAGGAGAAGGGGACGACAGAGGATGAGATGGTTGGATGGCATCACCAACACGATGGACATGAGTTTGAGTAGGCTCCGGGAGTTGGTGATAGACAAGGAGGCCTGGTGTGCTGCAGTCCATGGGGTCACAAAGAGTTGGACATGACTGAGTGACTGAACTGAACTGAAACTGTGATCATTTGGAGGCAGTTTTAAAATTGCATTTTAGATACATTTTGAAAGAAGGCTCTCCTTAGAATTGTTTAGTGCTTTGAAAGTGAAAGTGGCTCAGTCATGTCCTACTCTTTGCGACCCCATGGACTGCATAGTCCATGGGGTTCTCGAGGCTAGAATACTGGAGTGGGTAGCCTTTCCCTTCTCCAGGAGATCTTCCCAACCCAGGAATCCAACCGGGGTCTCCTGCATTGCAGGTGGGCTCTTTACCAGCTGAGCTTTGTGCTTTGGTCCCTGACAATGCCTGTGATGGCATGAGACTTGCTGATGACACTCAGTGAACCATTTCTAGCCACTTTTTACTAGTCCCAGACTCTTGACCAAGGTCTATGGAACAGAAATGGCTACGCAAAGTTCCCAAGATTTTCTTTGGTGTTCATTGTCTTGAAGTTTTATTGTCATATTTTCAACTATATACTTCTCTGTCCTGCTCAATACTGAAAGAACTATTTCAACCTGAGCGTTCAGGTGTGTCTCTAGTCCTAAAATTTTTTATTGATCACTTCTTCAGTTTTTACGTATCTCTCACACATTCTCCTTTCACTTCCACTGGCACTCCTGGTAGGCATAGATCTGCAGCCTCCCAGCCGATCCTGCAAGTATCTTAACTATTTTTTTCATGCATATCAGCTGTCTTCTTGTTCCAATCTATGTGATTTTCTCTGTACTTTCTCTAACCATTGGCTCTCTCTTCACTGGTACTCAGTCTAGAGTTTATCCTATCTGCAAGAGCTTTTATTTCGATTAACATTTGTCATTTCTAACATTTCTAATTTTAAACACAAGTGCTCTTAAAAAAAAATTCTACTTGGATTTGCTCCAAAATTTGTCACTCTTTTGAGTGAAAAATCATACTTTCATTTATCTTTCTGAGCTCCGAAACATACTTATTTCAAAGTCTTTGTCAGACTGTTCCATATAATTAATTTCTTCTGGAGTAGAATCTTGGTCTCATAGCAGTTGGGTTTTATTTGTTTGTCTGCTTTACTACATGAATCTAATGAATCACTCACATATTTTGGAATCTTGGTTTGAAGCCCATTTGCAGTGAAAGATTTTTTTTATATGCTTATTGCTCCCTTTCTAGTAGTTTTGCCATTGCTTCCACTTGGCCATCCCGGCTACCAGACCAGACTAGGTCACACAGGGTCACACAAGGGCATTTCCTGTGTATCTGTTGTGCTACAGGGGTGTGACAGGACCAGCATACGGCTAATTCAGTTTTAAGTCACAAATTGTATCTCTCTTTCTACCCCTTTAATCCTCCAGCTCAGAAGCCTGAGATTCACATACTGATCAACAGAACAGTTCTAAAAAGTAGCAGGTCTGGCTTTGTCCCATAGGTAACAAGAACCCTAATTAACCTTCTCATTTCAGGAATGGAGTTCAGCAGACCCTCTGGCTTTAACCCTGATAACCACTTGGTTTTGAAATTTGGTTCTCAGATCTCAAAGATAGATAATTGTTTTGGACTTGACTAAATCCATATGGTTCTCTCCCTTTATATTTTGTCTATCATTGTACATGGTCTGAGCATCAAAGCATGAAGTTACAAAACCATCTTTCAAGGACATTTCACAGCCCGGCTATGTCACCATTCCAAACTTTGGTGGTGGCTATCATGGAAGAGTTAGTCTCAAACTCAGTCGGAACCCCCTGAAATTAAGATGTGCCCAATGATGCTATAAAATACTCATTCCAAATAAACCCAGCAGTCTTAGTAGGAAAGCAACTTTAGGATCCTCTTTCTGCAATTAGTTACTACGCAGTGGCTTCATCATTTAGCTGTGTGACAAATCATTTAATGGCCCCGAGTCTTAGTTTCCTTCCCTGTAAATTAAAAATAATAAAACTCACATTTAGAGTTGATGTGAGAAGTAAGAACTATATAAAAGTGCTTAGTACCATGCCTACCATGTAGCATGTCTGCATTAAATAGAACTACCTTTATTACTCTTTACTTGACAGGTTATTATGGGGATGGAATGGAATACCTGATGAGCTGTATGGCACAACAAAGTTGTCTGTCAAAGATTATTTCTCACTCTTTTATGTGGACTTGAAAAGTGCATTGAAATTTCTTTAGGGATTCCCTGCTGGCTCATTGGTAAAGAATCCACTGTCAATGCAGGAGATATCGGTTCAATCCCTGGTCCAGGAAGAACCCACATGCCACAGAGCAAATAAGCCTGGGTGCCACAACTATTGAACCCATGCTCTAGAGCCTGAAAGCCACAACTACTGAGCCCTCAAGCTGCAAATACTGAAGCCTGAAGGCCCTAGAGCCTGTGCTCAGCAACAAGAGAAGCCACTACAGTGAGACACCCACACACTGCAACTAGAGACTAGCCCCACTTGCTGCAGTGAAGACCCAGCACAGTCAACAAACAAAAATTTAAAAAATTTTCCTTAAACTAGAATGCAGTAATTCAGATTGTATGGCAATTACCAACATTCAAGCAAATCTTTATAAAATAAAATTTGAGAAATTAATAGCATGAAGAATGTCACAAGTTGGTGACAGGGCTGGGGGTGGGAAGGAAGAGGAGGACATGTAAAACATGTACAACATGTAAAAAAGATTCAACCTCACTTGTGGGGGAAAAAAAGCTGTTTTCTAGGACTATAGCAATATGCATTACCATTCTAAGAACAGATATATTACACATGAGACATATTTAAGATAAGTGGCACTTTTATTTGGCAGTATTTTGTGGGCAAGCAAATGGATATTATATGTGAGTGAAAATAATATACCTACAGCTTTCCACAAATACTTAATACTTCAGATATTTAACTAATTTAGTTTGGTCATTTTCCAAATAATTCTGAATTTGTGTGAAAATAAGTCACTGAACATAGAGGGGGAAATGGGTAAAGAGAAATGAAGGCTGCTAATGATGAAAATTTCACCCAAATAATTAATTTTAAAATGACAGTATTAACTTTCTATTGTGTATTTTTATGGTGGTTAAAAGGAAGATACTATAGTCTTACAGATGTAGTTAATGTCTAGATATTAAAGACCATATAAAACTTTACAGAATGTCTGACATATGCTAAGAGCTTAATAACCAAGAGATATGAAACTTGATTCCTAAACTCAAGGTGAAAAGAACACACAGAAGAATTAAACTGTGATAAGGATTTTGCTCACCGATCATGGCATCTGATTCCATCACTTCATGGGAAATAGATGGGCAAACAGTGGAAACAGTGTCAAGACTTTATTTTTGGGGGCTCCAAAATCACTGCAGATGGTGACTGCAGCCAGGAAATTAAAAGACACTTACTCCTTGGAAGGAAAGTTATGATCAACCTAGACAGCATATAAAAAAAACAGAGACATTACTTTGCCAACAAAGCTCCATCTAGTCAAGGCTATGGTTTTTCCCGTGGTCATGTATGGATGTGAGAGTTGGACTGTGAAGAAAGCTGATGCCGAAGAATTGATGCTTTTGAACTGTGGTGTTGGAGAAGACTCTTGAGAGTCCCTTGGACTGCAAGGAGATCCAACCAGTCCATCCTAAAGGAGATCAGTCCTGGGTGTTCATTGGAAGGACTGATGCTGAAGCTGAAACTCCAATACTTTGGCCACCTCATGCGAAGAGTTGACTCACTGGAAAAGACCCTGATGCTGGGAGGGATTGGGGGCAGGAGGAGAAGGGGACGAAAGAAAATGAGATGGGTGGATGGCATCACCGACTTGATGGACATGAGTTTGGGTAAACTCCGGGAGTTGGTGATGGACAGGGAGGCCTGGCGTGCTGCGATTCATGGGGACGCAAAGAGTCGGACACGACTGAGCGATTCAACCGAACACGGTAAAGCATTTCAGGACCAAGTAAGTACCAGTCAACGTTGGCAAAGAGAAGACAGGGGAAACATACCAGATAGGAATGGGTTAATATGGTCTACAAGCATTAGAAAAAGCTCCCTAAGAAAGAAAAGGCCTGAGATCTAAACTGGAAATAACTTCCTTGAATTCAAAACTGATACAAAAATGTCTACTACATGCCAAGCAAGTTGCTCACAGTCTGTTGTGGGTATTTGCTGGAATAAGAAAGGTAATTCAGAACAGAATAAGGACTAAAGAAGACTGCTCTGGACAAGAAAATGATAGAGACAACAATTTAGTCAGAAAGAATCTGGAGAAAGATTTCTGTTTTAAATGACTCAGAAAAATGCAATTTAAAAAAATTATAGAGAAATTTTTCCCATGCACATGTGGTATAAGAAAAATATATTTAAGAATATTTACTTTACAGATAAAATCCAAAACTCCATGAAAATGTATCTAAGCTACTACCAACTCTGAAATCAAGGGGTTAAAAAAAAAAAAAACTTTTTCAGCTCTTCTTGGATTCTCTTTGAAAATTAGATAAAATAACATTAAAATACTTTCAAAGGTATCATCAATAGTCAAAAAACAGGAAATAATTAAATTTGCAAAAAAACAACAACTGTTTTTCCTTATATTCTATCAGTTCAGTTCAGTTCAGTCGATCAGTCGTGACCGACTCTTTGCGAACCCATGAATCACAGCATGCCAGGCCTCCCTGTCCATCACCAACTCCCGGAGTTCACTCAAACTCATGTCCATCGAGTCAGTGATGCCATCCAGCCATCTCATTCTCTGTTGTCCCCTTCTCCTCCTGCCCCCAATCCCTCCCAGCATCAGGGTCTTTTCCAGTGAGTCAACTCTTCGCATGAGGAGGCCAAAGTATCGGAGTTTCAGCTTCAGCATCAGTCCTTCCAATGAACACCCAGGATGGATCTCCTTTAGAATGGACTGGTTGGATCTCCTCGCAGTCCAACGGACTCTCATGAGTCTTCTCCAACACCACAGTTCAAAAGCATCCATTCTTCAGTGCTCAGCTTTCTTCACAGTCCAACTCTCATATCCATACATGACCACTGGAAAAACCATAGCCTTGACTAGATGGACATTACTTGTTGGCAAAATAATGTCTCTATGAATTATACTAAATTTCATGGAAGGAATTTACTACCTTTAAGTTCATGAAGATTATTTTATTTTCTTGTTTGAATAAACTGTCTCCTAACAAATTTCCTCAGAGATTGTTTTTTTTACACTCTTGAACTTGATGTTTAACATTAAAAACTGAATTTAAGCCTAAATTTCCCTTGGAGAGGGATGCTTTATTAGACTTACTTATTCTAGTTCTCAAATTTCTCCTGATTCAGGTAACTGAAGTCTCTTCCAAGGGACCTAGCTTATCTTCATCAACATGACCTTACTTAATGTTACAGATTCAGGTGCAGTTTACTTCTATGCCATTGTAAACTGACCTGAATTAGTCTCCTATGTTATCCATAAAGTGAACACTCAATACATCTTGTTGCCTGACTGTTCAATGGACAATCTTAAGAGGTATTGTACATTCGTGACCTTCGTTCCTAAGGTTCTACTTAGGACTTGTCTGTTTCTGCTAGCAAATCTCTCTTCTGCCTTACACAGCACCAGAAACCAGTGAAGTGGAAGAAGCTAAACAACATAAACTAAATTACTGCTGTAGTAAAGGTTAACAAAACAAAACACTGTTTGTGCTAGATGTTTTTGAGTTAAGGAATTTGCCCCTAGGTGAGATGGAGCCAGACATCTTGGAATGTGAAGTCAAGTGGGCCTTAGAAAGCATCACTACAAACAAAGCTAGTGGAGGTGATGGAATTCCAATTGAGCTCTTTCAAATCCTGAAAGATGATGCTGTGAAAGTGCTGCACTCAATATGCCAGCACATTTGGAAAACTCAGCAGTGGCCACAGGACTGGAAAAGGTCAGTCTTCATTCCAATTCCAAAGAAAGGCAATGCCAAAGAATGCTCAAACTACCGCACAACTGCACTCATCTCACACACTAGTAAAGTCATGCTCAAAATTCTCCAAGCCAGGCTTCAACAATACGTGAATCATGAACTTCCAGATGTTCAAGCTGGTTTTAGAAAAGGCAGAGGAACTAGAGATCAAATTGCCAACATCTGCTGGATCATTGAAAAAGCAAGAGAGTTCCAGAAAAACATCTATTTCTGCTTTGTTGACTATGCCAAAGCCTTTGACTGTATGGATCACAATAAACTGTGGAAAATTCTTCAAGATATCTGAATACCAGGCTATCTGACCTGCCTCTTGAGAAATCTGTATGCAGGTCAGGAAGCAACAGTTAGAACTGGACATGGAACAACAGACTGGTTCCAAATAGGAAAAGGAGTGCGTCAAGGTTGTATATAGTCACCCTGCTTATTTAACTTATATGCAGAGTACATCATGAGGAATGCTGGGCTGGAAGAAGCACAAGCTGGAATCAAGATTGCTGGGAGAAATATCAATAACTTCAGATATGCAGATGACACCACCCTTATGGCAGAAAGCGAAGAGGAACTAAAAAGCCTCTTGATGAAAGTGAAAGAGGAGAGTGAAAACGTTGGCTTGAAGCTCAACATTCAGAAAACAAAGATCATGGCATCTCATCCCATCACTTCATGGGAAATAGATGGGGAAACAGTGGAAGCAGTGTCAGACTTTATTTTTGGGGGCTCCAAAATCACTGCAGATGCTAATTGCAGCCATGAAATTAAAAGATGCTTACTCCTTGGAAAGCAAGTTATGACCAGCCTAGATAGCATATTAAAAAGCAGAGACATTACTTTGCCAACCAAGGTTCGTCTAGTCAAGGCTATGGTTTTTCCCATGGTCATGTATGGATGTGAGAGTTGGACTGTGAAGAAAGCTGATCGCCGAAGAATTGATGCTTTTGAACTGTGGTGCTGGAGAAGACTCTTGAGAGTCCCTTGGACTGCAAGGAGATCCAACCAGTCCATTCTAAAGGAGATCAATCCTGGGTGTTCATTGGAAGGACTGATGCTAAAGCTGAAACTCCAATACTTTGGCCACCTCATGCGACGAGTTGACTCACTGGAAAAGACTCTGATGCTGGGAGGGATTGGGGACGACAGAGAATGAGATGGCTGGATAGCATCACCGACTCGATGGACATGAGTTTGAGTGAACTCCGGGAGTTGGTGATGGACACGGAGGCCTTGTGTGCTATGATTCATGGGGTCGCAAAGAGTCGGACACGACTGAGCGACTGAACTGAACTGAACTGAGATGGTTAGATAGCATCACTGACTCAATGGACATGAGCTTGAGCAAACTTGGGGAGATAGTGAAGGACAGGGAAGCTTGGCATGCTGCAGTTTATGGGGTCGCAGAGTCAGACACGACTTAGCAACTAGAAACCAATCACCCATGACTGTAATATTTTGCTAGTTCCTAGTACAAAGGGCAGAGAAGGTAATGGCACCCCATTCCAGTACTCTTGCCTGGAGGATCCCATGGACGGAGGAGCCTGGTACGTTTCAGTCCATGGGGTCGTGAAGAGTTGGACACAACTGAGTGACACTGCTTTCACTTTTCAGCTTCATGCATCGGAGAAGGAAATGGCAACCCACTCCAGCGTTCTTGCCTGGAGAATCCCAGGGATAGCAGAGCTTGGTGGGCTGCCGTCTATGGGGTCGCACAGAGTCGGACACGACTGAAGCGACTAAGCAGCAGTAGCAGCAGTACAAAGGGATTTATGATTCACAGTAATTAACTTCCTGTACTGTATGTTTTGTAATCATTCATATCATTCAAGAAAGCTATGAAATGGGGAGTAGGGAAATTATAGTTTAAATAATGTCTTTTATAAACATAAATCTGAGGAAGAAGTCAAAATTCTTGGCTTACATCAAATTAGCGTCTATTTTTTTGTCAGTTATTCCAACCATACACTGTTTGTTTTCACCTTAAAAAATCTGAAACACCCCTTCTGTGCCACCATTGTCAAAATGAAGATGTGTGGCTGGTAAATTCTGGGGATATACAGTTGGAGAGATGGAGAAATAGGAACATTAAGTACTATATTGCAGGACCATTAAATCACACCATATGTCCATGGAGATCCAATCCCAAAGGCTGGCAATACATTTTAAAATCCCACCAAGTTTTGTGAGCGAGAAAAAAATATTTTAGGATTTATTAAGACATATTTTCTTAGGTATATAACTTCTGTCCTAAAATCAAGTTGAGAATGTAGACAGGCTGGTGAAGTCTTCACAAGGACTAGTATCGTTTAGTAGAGATTCATCATAAATATCAAAAGGCTGTCACAGGAGTTTTATTTCATATTAAATCATAAAAGTTTCCTCTTGATTCTCTTAGAATTTGTTACATGCTATATCAAAATTGTTTTAATAAAATTGATTTATCTCCAAAGGGCTGTAGGTGTGGGAAGAGGGCTCTGTCTTACCCATCCTGTATCTATGCAAGACATAATACAAATATTTATACACAGTTAATTAGCGTGTGAATGATGGATACCTGTACATCGCAAAATTAAAAAAACCAAAATCTTTGCTTCCTTCCACTCCTCTTTAGATGAAGGCTCCCGTGGAGTCACAGTGATTCTCCTTTGTTTACATTCCTAATCTATCCTTCCATCTATTCCACTGTAAAAGGAAGACTGCACATTTTAGCAATTCATGTGTTGTCTAAAGAACATGCTCCCTCTTATTTGGATTACTTCGTATGTGCCCACATCACCTGATCCTTCATTACTCTTATTCAACTGAGATACCTCACCTCCTGTCCTCCTACTCCATTCATTTTTTTCCTGCTTCTCTCTTCCTCTGAATTTCCATTGTGGGTTCTGCCTTCCCCTGTCCATCCCTTCCACTTGAACAGCTTTCCTGCTGAAGCGTGTCACACCACCCTTCTCTTCTCCTTCAGATTGCTTCTAAAATCCCACCTGCTCCATAAAGCTTGTTAGCAATTACACCCACACAGCGCTGTGGGTGTTTACCTTTTTATTCTTGTTGTTTTTGCTCTTCAACAGTAAGTTTTTGAGGCTAGAGGCCTGCTTCCTGGACTTTACCCACTACAAAATATACTGTGCTGTTACAATGGCTATAAATGTTTAAGTGGTGGGGTTCTTTTTAACTCCTTGATTTAACTGAAATTATTTGGATTTCTTAAATCCCTCCTCATTCGTCATTCCAAAAATATCTTTTAAAAAGTAGAATAAAATGCCCTCAATATTATTCATCTTTTGAAAGATACCAGCACAAACTTATCTGTATATATTGGGGATTCTGAGAAGTGAAAGGGACAAGTGAATGACTATGTCAACTTCCTCATCATAGACAATCCAAATGAGGTCCCGAGAGAGATGAAGTGTCCTTGTCTGTGACTGACAGAAAGTGGCTCACAGAAAACTCCAGGAAGCCTGGAACTTCAGGGCACCAAGAATACACCCACATTTACATGGTGGGGTGTGCATTTACAAAAAGGAACTAGTAACTATTGCCATGCTGGTTCTCTATTCTGCTTGAAACTCACTGTGTCTCCTCCTAGCTACAGGATGGGTTCCACATCCACCTCTCCATCGCTAGTTTTTTCTACTGCCTGCTTCCTTCTTCAGAGGTTCTTATTTTTTAGTGTCTACTTGGAGAAGGAAATGGCAACCCACTCCAGTATTCTTGCCTGGAGAATCCCATGGACAGAGGAGCCTGGTGGGCTACAGTCCATGGGGTTGCAAAGAGTCGGACACGACTGAGCCCCCTCACTTTCTTTCACTTTTTTAGCTTAGAATTTACTATATCATATTTAAATCAACTATTATTCACTTTACATTCTAAGGTTTCCTGTCACTTAAGGAATAATGTCTTATTTCCCCTCCATGACTCTATCAGCCAGCCCACGGCCTGGCACAGAGCATTTATCAAGGAATGTCTGAACCACACAGAAGTGAACTGATTTGGACTTTTTATAAGTACACCCAAGAGTAAGTGTTTTCGCAGAAATTTACTGGAGGGAACCAGATTGCTGCCACAAAAATACCTACAATTTGCATCATATAACCAGGAAAGACCCAGCCTTCCCACAGATTATCCCAGAAAGTTAAACTGTGTACTTGAAAATCCTCTGCACAATTATTACTGATTTGTTTGTTCAGTCGCTAAGTAGTGTCTGAACACTTTGTGACTCCATGGACTACAGCATGCCAGGCTCTTCTGTCCTCCACTATCTCCTGGAGTTTGCTCAAACTCATGTCCATTGAGTTGGTGATGCCATCTAAACATCTCATCCTCTGTCACCCCCTTCTCTTCCGGCCCTCAATCCTTCCCAGCATCAGGGTCTTTTCCAGTGAGTCAGCTCTTTGCATCAGGTGGCCAAAGTATTGGAGCTTCAGCTTCAGCATCAGTCCTTCCAATGTATATTCAGGGTTGATCTCCTTTAGTACTGAGTGTTTTATCACCTTGCTGTCCAAGCGACTCTCAAGAGTCTTCTCCAACACAATAGTTTGAAAGCATCAGCTCTTCAGCATTCAGCCTTTTTTATGGTCCAACTCTCATATTCATATATAACTACTAGAAAAACCATAGCTTTGACTATACAGACCTTTGTTGGCAAAGTGATGTTTCTGCTTTTTAATAAGCTATCTAGGTTTGTCAAAACCCTCCTGATAATATCTTACAAACCTAGGCATTTTCCATATAAGAAATGTTCTAAAATACAAGCTGAGAAAGTATGGGGCCCTTTGCCAATAGGGCTTCTGCTCCTTGAGAACTTACTGCACAGCTTAGAATACAAACAGGAACATTAAGAAAAGATAGTAACATGAAATTCAACATTTTTTATAGAATCTATACAAGGCAAGCACTGTAATTTTTTTTTAGATATTCTTTAAAAGTCTAGGTGATATTCAGTCATTCTTTTAAAAGACATTTTGTAATTTCATTGTGAACATCCTTACTAGGTATTTAGGAATACTCCTCTTTCCTATCCTGTCAACTTCTCACCATCTTAATACATGTATAATTCACTATAGGAAGGTGTATTTGCTTTTTGAAGGTTTGCTGCTAAGTCACGTCAGTCGTGTCCGACTCTGTGCGACCCCATAGACGGCAGCCCACAAGGCTCTGCCATCCCTGGGATTCTCCAGGCAAGAACACTGGAGTGGGTTGCCATTTCCTTCTCCATTTGAAGGTTTAATTCTTGATAAATTTTATTTGTTTTTGTCTGTGCTGGGTCTTCATTTGCACTGTGGTGGCTTCTCGTGTTCCAGAGTCGGGACCTAGACCATCTGGGTTTCAGCAGTCGCATCTCCCAAGCTCTTTAGCACAGTAGTCGTGGCACAGGTCACAGTCTCAGTTGCGGTACACAGGCTTAGTTGCTCTGCCACATGTAAGATCTTCCAGGATCAGGGATCTAATCCGTGTTTCTTGCACTGGCAGGCAGGTTCTTTACCACTAGCCACCAGGGAAGCCCCACTTTCATTCTTTGCCAAGAGAAACACGAAACACTATCTATGATGTTTGCACTGTGTGCTCAGTGCCTAGGCACAAGGCTGGGCATGTGTCTGAAACTCAGTAATTGATGAATGAGTGAATGAACTAGATGCAATTAATATCAGCAGTTTGGGAATGTCTGTTTTGGAATAATTTAAATTTGTATAACAAAATGAAATCAATCCAGATCCAATTATGGTGCTAAAAGGATCTGTCTTCCACCAAAACGATCTCAGTCCTAGTGGGTATAGACATTAAGCTTAGAGGGCTTCCGCCAGTTCTTCAGCTGTCTTATTTGGTCATTTACTTCTCCCTTCCCCATTCCTTGCATTCTTCTTTCCACGTACCCTCCCTCTTTCCATTCTTCTCTTCTTCCTCTTTCTTAAAAAATGATCTTTATTAAATATGAGGTCACTATTCATCATTAAATTTGCATATCTGGGCATTTCTTTATCATGAAATCAGGAGGCTCATTTTTGCTTCCTTACTGTAAATAAGCCATACTTACAAAATACACAAAATAAGCCTTAGATTCATCTTAAGGGGAGTATGTCAATATCAGACTTTATCAAGCTAGGTTTATCAATGCCACTTTGATTTCTAAAGTATAGTGTATCTTCCCTTCAAATATCTCTCAATCACTTACTTACTAGTAATTTTTAAAATACAGTTCAGTTCAGTTCAGTTCAGTCGCTCAGTCGTGTCCGACTCTCCGCGACCCCATGAATCACAGCACGCCAGGCCTCCCTATCTATCACCAACTCCCTGAGTTCACTCAAACTCATGTGTTTATGCATCTAACTTACCAATCTTGTCCAAAAATAGAAGCAAAAATTTCATCACTTTTTTCCCCCAGAATGTATTAAATATATTTGATCCTTGTAGAACATGCCCAGTGGGTTTTAGGAAAACAAATAATAATTTTTAAAGAATTAACTGCCTCTCAAACTATTAACTTGCTTTTTTTTCAATTAAACTTTTTATTTTACATTGGAGGATAGCTGATTAACAATGTTGTGATAGTTTTCACTTGTTTCTTTAGCTTAGGAGAAAGTGTCTTAGTTGGTATTTGCTTATTATAAGCCTTTCATTTACAATTTTTAATTTTCTTACAGATTAATTCCCCAAGATTTTTGTTTTGCTCTCCTGCTCTCCATAATATGCTTCAATCCAGTAATATTATTGGACATTTTTATTTCTTATTTATAACTACTTTTTCCATTGATACATTCATCTATTTACATGTTTTTCTAGCTTTTATATTTATTGCTGCCTGATGCTGTCTCTGAATAATATTTTATCTTTGTGGTTTTTACATTCTCTTTGTTCCTTAGATTTCACTGCTACTAGATCTGTTCTAACATTTGACTCTGCTTTTCTATATAATCAACTTCGTGGACATAGGATACCTGGTTTCAATGCATTCTGACCCAATAATTCATAGTCCCAATTCATTAGCATTAGATGAAATTATTCTAGATTATAATATTAAATTAACTGAAGCACATTTTATATAAACTATATGAATGTGTGCATACATACTTGGGTATATGTGCAGACTTATACACAGATACTATTTAAATGATGTACCATATGCAACATTTGTCAGGTGCTTCACGTTTACCAAGAACTTTCATACAAACATGATCTGCTCTTCACAATAACCCTATAAAGCAGGCAAAATATGGATTATGCCCATGTTAGCAACGAAGATTACACAGATGGTTCTGTCAACTGTTATTTGAACTTGTTTTTTTCCTAAGTACAATATTTTCTTCTACTGCATTATGTGGCATATGCTAAAACTCTTCGTACCCACAGAGGCAATCTCTGAATAACAAAACATGTTCAGACTCAGTTGAAGGCTTGCTTAAGCAATATGGTTAATGGGACAAAATTAACCTTTTGTCTTGATATGAGGATCTTTTTTACAGGATTTCACCTGCCACTCAAATCACTTTATGATAAGAATTACACAGTCTGCTACCTATTTAAGAGAAATCTTATGTTCTATTTAGGTGTGGTTCTAACAGAATGTGTCACCATTTACTACTTTTCAGAGAAATGTTTCCTCTTTTATTTCTTTTTCCATTGGTTTTAATCACCAGCTTTCAATTATTTACAAGTGTTGATGAAGAATCCATGAGGTGTAAGAAACTCTCCTGAGAAACACAGAGGATACCACGCAAGCCTCACATCCACCCCTTGGCTCCGTTTGCTGCAGCCATGATTACCCTATGCTATTCCTAAGGCTGCCAGGAACGTTGCTGCCTTAAGACTTTGCTTGGAAGTTCTTTCCACTTTGTTTGCTCTTGACTCAGATACTTGTAAAGCTAACTGATGCCTGCTTATTTGCTATGAACTATTTTAGCACTTCACTAGTACTTCTACTAAGGCACATAATCCATTCTACTTTATACTATATGTATTGCTATACATTAATTTTCACTAGTAAACTATAAGCCCTTAGGGGGCTATACTGGAAAGAAAGACATGTATTCAAATAACCATATTCGTATAATGTTCATCTTCTTTACAAACTGATAGCCTAATGCCTTGTACATAGCAGGAAATGAATAAATTTGTTATCTTAAATTGAAGGATCAGACGAGGAATAAAAAGTTAACACCCTAGGTTAATGTTTCCCAAAGTGTGAGATATGCTCTATATAAACTTGTAAAGTCTGGATACTGCTCTTTCTAATTATACAAGAGAAAAAAGTCTCAGATGGTAATATGTCTTTATTACCTCTACAAACCTTGATAAACTTACTTGTAACAATGAAAGAACGGGTTTCAGGCTCCCAAACCTTTGCAGGTATGAGTAGTTAGAGTTTTTAAAATATTATTTTGCATTAATTGTATTACTTTTATATTTATCTTATATTTATGACAAGTCATACTGATTGCTTACTTATGGTTCTGATAATTTTGCTTTTTAAGTTAAATATTAAATGCTTACAAAGAGTGTTTATAACATATGTATTATAATACAGAAACAGTAACTATTAAACACCTGTGTGCCCGACTAGCTTCCTGTGTGGTCTTAAACTATTATTCTTTCTGAATTTGCACTTCCCATATTACTGATGAGGATTAGTACTTTCACATGTTTACTGTATCGTCATGTTTCCTGTCTGTAAAATGTCTGTTCATTTCTGTTAATTTCACATATTCTTATTTGGTGATTTGAGTTCTCTTGTTAATTTGTGGCTATTTCTTACACACTTAGGAAAGTAATACTTTTTCCAGTGATATGAGTTATAAATACCGCTCTTCTATATTGTCTGATACCTCCTTTGGAGAATATTTTGTTCTGTGGACAAATATCATGTCATCCTAATTGGTGTTTGTTGCTCAGTCGTGTCCGACTCTTTGCAACCCCATGGACTGCACAGCCCACCAGGCTCTTCTGCCCATGGAATTCTCCAGGCAAAATTACTGGAGTGGGTAGCCATTCCCTTCTCCAGTGGATCTTCCTGACCCAAGGATTGAATCTGGTCTCCTGCATTGCAGGCATTTCTTTACGATATGAGCCACCAGGGAAGTCCCAAGGCCACTTGGAAACACAAGAAAAAACAAATATCATGTCATTCTAAATACTACAGATTAATTATAAGTTGATTACAAATCCGACCCTGCCTGTTCCTTTTCATCAAGAGCATGTTGGCTATTCTTGACCTTTTGTTATTCTGTAAATATTTTTCAATCTGTGAGCAAGTTCCAAAAAATTATAATATATATAAAACTACATTTTAAAACCTGTTGAAATTTTCACTGGAATAGCTATAAGTTCACATATCAAATTAGGAATAATTGATAGCATAAGAATATTGAGTCTCCTAACAAACTAAATCTGATCATTTAAGTCTTTTAAATTCTTTTAATAATTTTATAATTTTCTCCACAGTCTTACACATAAGATTTGTTTCTAAGTACCTATTTTTTGTGCTTAATTTAAAAGGAATTATTTTAAATTTCATATTTTCTAACTTTTTTGGTGATGAATAAAAATCTGATTAACTTGTATGATTTGACTTGGTACCCAGCAACAGTGCTAACGTTTTGTTATAATAACTTGTCTTTAGATTCTTGAATTTTATTTTATATACAAACATACAACCTTCAAATAACAGGTTAATTTGGTTCTTTTCAATTTCAGTGCTACCTGGGTTTTTCATTAGTAAATTCATTTTTATCTTATACATTGTTGGACTAATCACCGTGGAAGCCGTACTAATGGTTTTATTATAAAACAATTATTGCATTAAAATTTCTCCACTAATTACGATGCTTGCTGAATATGATATTTTGAACAGTCTTTATTAGGGCAAGGATATTACTACCTATTCCTAATTAAGTGTTCTTTTTAAATCATAAAAGGACATTGAATTTAGTTTTATTCTGCAACTCTTGAGGTAAACATAATTTATCTCCTTTAAACTGCTAATGTGGTAAATTTAATTAACTGACTTCCTGAGATTGAACCCACTTTGTATTCTTATGATCAAACCATTTTTGCATGTACACTCAGTCATGTCCAACTCTTTGCGACCCCATGGATTATAGTCCTCCAGGCTCCTCTGTCCATAGAATTCTCCAGGCAAGAATACAAGAATGGAGAGCCATTCCCTTCTCCAAGGGATTGTCCCAACCCAGGGATTGAACCCATGTCTCTTGGGTCTCCTGCATTGGCAGGCAGATTATTTATCACAGCTGCCACCTGGGAAGCCAAAATTACTTTCAGTCAGTTCAGTTCAGTCACTCAGTCGTGTCCGACTCTTTGCGACCCCATGGACTGCAGCACGCCAGACCTCCCTGTCCATCACCAACTCCTGGAGCTTACCCAAACTCATGTCCATTGAGTTGGTGATGCCATCCAATCATCTCATCCTCAGTCGTCCCCTTCTCCTCCCACCTTCAATCTTTCTAGCATCAGCATATTTTCAAATGAGTCAGCCCTTCGCATCAGGTGGCCAAAGTATTGGAGTTTCAGCTTCAACATCAGTACTTCCAATGAACACACAGGACTGATCTCCTTTAGAATGGACTGGTTGGATCTCCTTACAGTCGAAGGGACTCTCAAGACTCTTGTCCAACACCACAGTTCAAAAGCATCAATTCTTCTGTGCTCAGTTCCTTTAGAGTCCAACACTCACATCCATACATGACTACCGGAAAAATGACTAGACAGACCTTTGTTGGCAAAGTAATGCCTCTGCTTTTTAATATGCTGTCTACGTTGGTCATAACTTTCCTTCCAAGGAGTAAGTGTCTTTTAATTTAATGGCCGCAGTCATCATCTGAAGGGATTTTGGAGCCCCCCAAAATAAAGTCTGCCACTGTTTCCCCATCTATTTGCCAGGAAGTGATAGGACCAGATGCCATGAACTTAGTTTTTTGAATGTTGAATGTTAAGCCAACTTTTTCACTCTCCTGTTTCACTTTCATCAGGCGGCTCTTTAGTTCTTCTTCACTTTCTGCAATAAGGCTGGTGTCATCTGCATATCTGAGGTTATTGATATTTCTCCTGACAATCTTGATTCCAGCTTGTGCTTCATTCAGCTCAGCGTTTCTCATGATGTACTCTGCATATAAGTTAAATAAGCAGGGTGACAATATACAGCCTTGACGTACTCCTTTTCCTACTTGAAACCAGTCTGTTGTTCCATGTCCAGTTCTAACTGTTGCTTCCTGACCTGCTACAGATTTCTCAAGAGGTAGGTCAGATAGCCTGGTATTCAGATCTCTTGAAGAATTTTCCACAGTTTATTGTGATCCATACAGTCAAAGGCTTTGGCATAGTCAACAAAGCAGAAATAGATGTTTTTCTGGAACTCTCTTGCTTTTTCAATGATCCAGCAGATGTTGGCAATTTGATCTCTGGTTCCTCTGCCTTTTCTAAAACCAGCTTGAACATCTGGAAGTTCATGATTCACGTATTGTTGAAGCCTGGCTTGGAGAATTTTGAGCATGACTTTACTAGCGTGTGAGATGAGTGCAGTTGTGTGGTAGCTTGAGCATTCTTTGGCACTGCCTTTCTTAGGGAGTGGAGTGAAAACTGACCCTTTCCAGTCCTGTGGCCACTGCTGAGTTTTCCAAAATTTCTGGCATATTAAGTGCAGTACTTTCACAGCATCATCTTTTAGAATTTGAAATAGCTCAACTGGAATTCCAACATCTCCACTAGCTTTGTTCGTAGTGATGTTTCCTATGGCCCACCTGACTTCACATTCAAGGATGTCTGGCTCTAGGTGAGTGATCACACCATCGTGATTATCTGGGTCATGAAGATCTTTTTTGTACAGTTCTTCTGTGTATTCTTGACACCTCTTCTTAATATCTTCTGCTTCTGTTAGGTCCATATAATTTCTATCCTTTATTGAGCCCATCTTTGTATGAAATGTTCCCTTGGTATCTCTGATTTTCTTGAAGAGATCTCTAGTCTTTCCCATTCTATTAGTTTCCTCTATTTCTTTGCACTGATCAGTAAGAAAGGCTTTCTTATCTCTCTTTGCTATTCTTTGGAACTCTGCATTCAGATGCTTATATCTTTCCTTTTCTCCTTTGCTTTTCGCTTCTCTTCTTTTCACAGCTATTTGTAAGGCCTCCTCAGACAGCCATTTTGCTTTTTTGCATTTCTTTTTCTTGGGGATGGTCTTGATCCCTGTCTCCTGTACAATGTCATGAACCTCTGTCCATAGTCCATCAGGCATTCTATCGGATCTAGTCACTTAAATCTATTTCTCACTTCCACTGTATAGTCATAGGGGATTTGATTAGGTCATACCTGAATGGTCTAGTGGTTTTCCCTACTTTCTTCAATTTAAGTCTGAATTTGGCAATAAGCATTTCATGATCCAAGCCACAGTCAGCTCCCGGTCTTGTTTTTGCTGACTGCATAGAGCTTTTCCATCTTTGGCTGCAAAGAATATAATCAATCTGATTTTGGCGATGACCATCTGGTGATGTCCATGTGTAGAGTCTTCTCTTGTGTTGTTGGAAGAGGGTGTTTGCTATGACCAGTGCATTCTCTTGGCAAAACTCTATTAGCCTTTGCCCTGCTTCATTCTGTACTCCAAGGCCAAATTTGCCTGTTACTCCAGGTGTTTCTTGACTTCCTATTTTTGCATTCCAGTCCCCTATAATGAAAAGGACATCTTTTTTGGGTGTTAGTTCTAAAAGGTCTTGTAGATCTTTATAGAACCATTCAACTTCAGCTTCTTTAGCATTACTGGTTGGGGCATAGATATCGATCACCGTGATACTGAATGGTTTGCCTTGGAAATGAACAGAGATCATTCTGTCATTTTTGAGATTGCATCTAAGTACTGCATTTTGGACTCTTTTGACGACTGTGATGGCTACTCCATTTTTTCCAAGGGATTCTTGCCCACAGTAGTAGATATAATGGTCATCTGAGTTAAATTCACCCATTCCAGTTCATTTTAATTCACTGATTGCTAAAATGACAATGTTCACTCTTTCCATCTCCTGTTTGACCACCTCTAATTTGTCTTGATTCAGGGACCTAACATTTCAGGTTCCTATGCAATATTGCTCTTCATAGCATCAGACCTTGCTTCTATCACCAGTCAAATCCACTACTGGGTGTTGTTTTTGCTTTGGCTCCGTCTCTTCATTCTTTCTGGAGTTATTTCTCCACTGATCTCCATTAGCATATCGGGCACCTACCGATCTGGCGAGTTCATCTTTCAGTGTCCTATCTTTTTGCCTTTTCATACTGTTGATGGGGTTCTCAAGGCAAGAATACTGAAGTGGTTTTCCACTCCCTTCTCCAGTGGACATTTTGTCATAACTCTCCACCATGACCTGTCCGTCTTGGGTGGCCCTACACGGCATGGCTCATAGTTTCATTGAGTTAGACAAGGCTGTGGTCCATGTGATTAGATTGGTTAGCTTTCTGTCATTGTGATTTTCTGTCTGTCTGCCCTCTAATGGCGGAGAAGGCAATGGCAAGCCACTCCAGTACTATTGCCTAGAAAATCCCATGGATGGAGGAGCCTGGTGGGCTGCAGTCCGTGGGGTCGCTAAGGGTCGGACACGACTGAGCGACTTCACTTTCACTTTTCACTTTCACACATTGGAGAAGGAAATGGCAACCCACTCCAGTGTTCTTGCCTGGAGAATCCCAGGGATGGGGGAGCCTGGTAGGCTGCCATCTATGGGGTCACACAGAGTCAGACATGACTGAAGTGACTTAGCAGCAGCAGCAGCAGCCCTCTAACGGAGAAGGATGAGAGCCTTATGGAAGCTTCCTGATGGGAGAGACTAACTGAGGGGGAGAGTGGGCCTTTAGTTATTTTTTACAGAATGTACTAAAAACAAAAAAATTTCATTAACATCACTTTATGTTTTGTATATTTAACATAATGAATTTGTTTATATTATTTAAAAATTTAAAATACAAAATCATGAGTAAAACTTCCCTAAAATTTCCTTTTTCTATCTTTGCCTGGTTTTGACAAGATTTTACTAGATTCATTAAATGAACTGAAGTGTTCCCTCTTTTCGTACTTTCTGGTATAGCTTTTGAATTATCTGTATGATCTTTGTGGGAAGGTTTTCAACAATTTATTAACCCTTTAGTATTTATGCAATCATTCTACTTCTCTCATTTTTTTTTTGAGTCAGTGTTGGTAACATATTATCCTAAGACTGTTCCCATATAATCAAAATTATCCAGTTATTAGCATAAAGTTCTACACAGTATCATTTTTTTCTTTATCGTATGTGTTTTTAGTACATTCTGTAAAATATTTATTAAGAAGTAACATACACATGTTTAACATGTGTATGTTACTTAACGTTAAGTATATTGCCTGATGAAGTATACTGCCTGATTTATGAAGTTTTACAGTGGTGTGTAACCACCACACAGTTCTAGATATGGAATATTTCTAGAAACCAAAAGACTCCTTTCTGCCCTTTCCCAATTGATATGATGTCAAAGGTAACTATTCTGACTTTGATCATCAAATTAGTTTTGCCCGTTCTTCAATTTTATATGAGTAGAGTTCTGCAGTAGGATGTGTCTGATTCCTTTCTCTTTTTCATCATTCTTACAAGAGTCATCCAAATTGTTATACAGCAATAGCTCATTCTTCTTTATTTCCGTGTAGTATTTCATTATATGAATGAAAAAACTACATGTCAGTTCAGTTCAGTTCAGTTCAGTCACTCAGTCATGTCCGACTCTCTGCGACCCCATGAATCACAGCACACCAGGCCTCCCTGTCCATCACCAACTCCCGGAGTTCACTCAAACTCATGTCCATCGAGTCGGTGATGCCATCCAGCCATCTCATTCTCTGTCGTCCCCTTCTCCTCCCGCCCCCAACCTTTCCCAGCGTTCCTATGCAATATTGCTCTTTATAGCACCGGACCTTGCTTCTATCACCAGTCACATCCACAACTGGGTATTCATGTCAATGTATTTATTTATTCTATTTTGACACTTCAACTGACTCCAGATTAAAGTTTATATGCAAAACTGTTAAGAATATTCTTCTTCATTACTTGTTAAATGTATGTATTTACTTCTCTTAGACATAAGCCTAGAAATAGATTCATGAATCACAGAGTAACCTAGTAATCAGCTTTGGTATATACTGCCCAACAGTTTTTTTAAAGCAGTTATACAAAATTATACTCCCACCAGTAAAGTGAGAGAGTTCCAACTGGTCTTCTCTCTTGAAAACAACAACTGATGCATTTTTTATTTCAGTTATTTTTATATGTGTGATGGTTTCCCAACTATCTTTTTAACTTCTACACATGTGAAGTGATGGCTCCTCTTTCATTATTTGTATTATTTATTTCTTGTTGTTTTAACCTGATTAAGCTTGCCAGAAGTTTGTAAACTTTGCTAGTTTTTCAAAAAACTTCATATTCTACTTTGTTGGCCTCCTTATTGTTTTATATTTCATTACTTTTTCTCTTAGTTTTACTATTTCCTTCATTTCTACTTTTTTATGGGTTTATTCTCCTACTCTGGTTCTAATGTCTCAAGTTTTATGTTTATCTCATTGATATTAAGTTTTTTAAATTTTCTAATACATATTTTTATGTTCTAATAACTTTCTCTGTCAATACTACTTTAATTTGTATCTTACAAATTTTAAGAGGTAGCTGTTTTTCCATCTGAAGTGTTTTTAATTGCTATTTTCTCTTTGTTCCATGGGTGATTTAGTTTTAAAATTTATGGGGTTTTAATGATGTCTTTTTCATTTAACATGTATTTGTTATATGTTGAGAATTATGATAGGAAGGGAGTGAAAGAGACCAGTTAGTTTACAAGGGTAAGGCTTGGACTGGAGAGAGAATGTGGGAGATGCAAATAGAAGAGAAAATATAGCACCTGGAGAATGACTGACTCAAAAGATCAGGAGACCACACAAGATTTAAGAGATGCACACAATGCTTCAAATGAGGATAATTAAGGGAATGATGGAACGCAGACAAAAATTGGAGAGAAAAAAGAAATTATGATTTGATCAAACGGCTAGCACAATGTTCAACTGGTAATGGCAAATAGGTAGCTGAAAATCGAAGATGGTACTGAACAAGAGGTTGCAAGCTGAAATTTGATATGTTAGTCATCTGTATGGGATAATAAGTCAGAGAGTCCCTTGGACTGCAAGGAGATCCAACCAGTCCATTCTAAAGGAGATCAATCCTGGGTGTTCATTGGAAGGACTTATGCTAAAGCTGAAACTGCAATACTTTGGCCACCTCATGCAACGAGCTGACTCACTGGAAAAGAGTCTGATGCTGCGAGGGATTGGGGGTAGTAAGAGACGGGGACGACAGAGAATGAGATGGCTGGATGGCATCACCGACTCGATGGACATGAGTTTGAGTGAACTCCGGGAGTTGGTGATGGACAGGAAGGCCTGGCGTGCTGTGATTCATGGGGTCGCAAAGAGTCAGACACGACTGAGCGACTGAACTGAACTGAACTGAATAGGAAACGAGGGTAAGGGCAGAGACAAACATATTAAAAAGTAGAACCCTTAGAAACACGCACATTTAAACAGTGAAAAATATATAAATAAGAGAACTGGCTCTTTAGGTTTTTTAAAAGCCATAAAGGCTGCTATATTTCTAGAAACAGAAAGTGCAATAGAAAACTGCATCTGTATTATGTAGAAGAGGGTGGCATACAATAATAAGAGATCCAGAATGTAGCTTTCAATTTTGTTTCATTACTCAAAAGTATCTTGTATACTCACTAATCTCTACTTTGATATAATTTCAGCCAAAATGTAAAATGTTCCTGCTAAACAGAATTCTACCACTACAGAGGGTGCTTTCAGACTCTTTTGCCTAGTACTCAAGGAACAAAGACAGGACATTCAAGATTCAAGGTGGTATACAAAACATTCTTCTTTTTGAATTCCATAACTTCTAAAAGATACTGTACACACATGGAAGCCTCAGCAAAAAAAATCCAGAACTGGAAGTAAATACAGGGACAATCTAGGGATGACAGTGGTAGCAAATTCAACGCGTGATGCAATGATCAGTGCATCACAGCGGATGGCAGGCAGTCACTTCCTTGTTTCACACCCATGCCAGGGGTCATTAACTCCCCGTTCCAATACACTGTAGATGCCAAACAAATACTGAACACAACAATAAATCTGAAAACAGATTAAACCTGGCAAAGCAACTAAGGCCATTCCAAGAGCATTTTGAATTTTACATGTCTATTTGGTCATGTAATTTTTCTACATAATTTTAAGATATTGTTTATTTAGAGGAAACGTAACTCATTTATTTTCGCTTCTTTAGCTTATCAAAGCTTAGCATCAGCCATTTGAGATACAAAAACTTTGACGTTTTTCTTTCAACCTCATGTGGAAATTTTTATTATACAAAATAAATCAAAAAAGAATTCTGGAGCTTAAGTAGGCTCTGAATTGTCTACATGTACATTTCTATTTTCAGTGTAGGAACTATAAAGGAAGAATATTAAATCTGAGACACTTAAAACAGACCTTCACACTGAAGATGATTGTTGAATTGTTGGAAATTTCAAGTATTTTAGCCTATTTAATACTTTTGATCACACCTAATTTTAAAGCATCTCATTAGTTTTGGGTAAACTTACTTACCTCTGTGGGTATTAGTTACTAGATATACCTGCACCTGGGCTTCCCAGGTGGCTCAGTGGTAAAGAATCTGCCTGCCAATGCAGGAGATTCAGGAGATGTGGGTTTGATTCCTGGGTCAGCAAGATCCCCTGAAGAAGGAAATGGCAATCCACTCCAGTATTCTTTGCCTGGGAAACCCCATAGACAGAGGAGCTTGGTGGGCTACAATCCATGGGGTCACAAAGAGTCAGACATGACCTAGAGACTAAACAACAACAATATCTGCATATACATCCAAAGATGGAGTATACACTATTTTGTCACTTTCAACTAACTGATACTATGTTGATTTATTCAACTGATATTTATCAAGCTCTTGTGATAAGCTGTTGGATGTTCATAGGTGAGAAAAGGGAAGACGGAAATAAACGAGTAAAGAAAAATGACTATTTTAAAAGAAAATCTTTAGGAAGAGACCAGCTTTGATAAGAGTTTAAGGGAAGGCCCACTTGACAGCTGAGAAAGAGCCAGTGGTACAGAGAAGCTGATTCAGAAGTGCAGGTCAGGTGAGGAAGCAAGAAAGGTGAAGCCTCCAAAGCAGATGCCCGCCCCCCCACCCTGCTGGAGGCTGGGAGGCTAAGGCACAAAGCACGAGGCGGCGGCGCTGGAATAAGATGAGCGTAGCCAAGCTGACCAGGATGTGCATAGCCTCATAAACTGGTGAGAGGCTGGAATTTTATTTGAGAGAAATGGGAAGGCACTGAAGAATTCTGCGTGACACCCTGAGATTGACTGACATGTCCACAAGATGCTTTCCCACTTCAGCAGGAAGACTGGATGAGAAGCAGGCAGAAGAGGAATTTCTGAGAAGGCTACTGAGGTATCCTGAAATGACTGCAGCCGGAACCACATGATGGCTTTGGAGATGCAAAGAGGAGGATAGGATGCTCACTGGAGGTAGAATCCACAGGGCTAACAGATTAGACGTGGGGAAAGAGGGAAAGTTAGGGACCGAGAAAGAGAGGGATTCCTGGGTTTCTTGCTTGATAATTGGGTGTAGGATGGATCCCTTTACCAAAAATGACGGAAGTTTGGGAAAAGATAGGCTTCAGATGAGAGAATTGAGAGTTCAGTAAGTACACAATAACCTTCAGAAGGCTAAAAGAGATACAAATGGCAACATTAAACTGTCAGTGGAACACAATAATCTGGAATTAAAAGGAGAACTAGAATAGAAACATATTTGGGAAATGTTAGTAAAAAAAAAAGTTACTGCAGCATGAATAGATGAGGTACTATGGAGATAACAGATGCAGAAGAAAGAGGACTGAAGAATTCCTACACTTTTGAAACGGGCCGAGGATGAGAAATCGCTAAAGGCAGAAGAAGGAAGAAAACTAGGAGAGGGAACACCATGAAGTCAGAGAGAGGCACAGCAAGCGGCGGGTGGGGGGCACCCACTCTGTAGAGTGCTGTGGAGATGAACCTGGAGACCAGTGGCAATCTTGGCAGGACAGCAACAATTTTCTTGAGAACACAGACCTTGAAGTGGAGTGGGATAACAACAATAGACCCACACACACTCAGAATATCAAGGACAGAACTTCAATAACCAAACAAGACTTGAGTCCACATGTGGTCAGAATAGGAGTAGCAATCCTATAGTGTACGAATGCAGAAGAACAACACAAATTTATTTAACATCTTCGAGGCTCCAGTTACCAAGTCATGTGGGTTTCTGCATGAGCCAGCTGTCTTGCCATACTACCCTGTGTGGGGAAAGGTTCTGGGAGAACCACCAGCCAGACATGGCCCAGAGGCATCTGCCTACGATGGGCCTGGCATTGAATTTGGAGTTGGGAGGCCTGGATTCTCTGGGCCTCTTGTCTACCACTTATTAACTGTTGTGACCTTAGATCTCCATTTATCTGGGTCTGTTTCACTGTCTGTAAAACAGGCAGTTTAACCAGATGATGGCCACTGTCACTTCTAGCTTTGATTCTGTGGCATCGTACAGGCATCTAGGAATATGGAATTGGTAACCCTTGCAAGAGCAATTTCAATAGAATAGTGGGGATGATGTGAACTGAAATGTGAATATATAAACCCTCAGAGAAACCTGGCTATGAAGGATCTTAAGGAAATGAAGGCAGATGGATATATGCTTCCAATATCATCAGGACACAACCCTTTGAGGTTCAGATGGGGCAGCACATGACCAGGGAGCCAGCCAAGCTAGTGTCAACGAACTCCAAAGGAAGAACTAACATTTACTCAACATGTAGTAAAGGTCAGTAAGTCTGCAAAGTGCTTCATGTGTGGAAAATGCTAGATATCCAGTGTTCTTCCTGCCTCAAATTCTCTCTGCCATTTATGGAATCATTGCAGGTACAAATTCATATGATAGTCAATCTTTGAGGACCAAATGGAAATTAATAGGTTTCCCCCACCTCCCGATTCTTATTCAAAACAAAGTCTCCACAGCAAATTTAGGTTATTACTCATAGAATTTTGGTACAAAGAGAACATTTTTCAAAAATTCAGAAGTCATCACACAGAAGAAGTGGGAATTTAAATTCAAGTCTTCTATCTTCAATTCCAAATTTGTTCATCACATGACAGCTACTTACTATTCAGTTCAATTCAGTCGCTCAGTCATGTCCGACTCTGCGACCCCATGAATCACAGCACGCCAGGCCTCCCTGTCTATCACCAACTCCCGGAGTTCACTCAAACTCATGTCCACAGAGTCGGTGATGCCATCCAGCCATCTCATTCTATTACCCTTCTTTAATTGTCACATACCATGTCTTTCATCTATTTCTTGGATTATATGGGTTTATATAGTACTTATCCTTCTATAGATTATATCTAAATTCCTTCTAAATAGATACTCTAGTCTGGACCAAATAACTGTATTTTTCAGTCTTTGGAAGATGCATTCCAGTTTCTATCATTACTCTTTTGTGACTGTAAGTCAGAGTCCAGAAAAATCTAACCTGGTTCTTGACAATATCTGGTATTCAGGTTTTATTATCTCCCAAGTTCTTCTTTTCTCTTCTGAAGCCTCAATCCTCAGCAAGAAGAAGAGAAGAAAATACTACCTACATTGCTAAGTCCTTTAATTCCCACCTAAGACATCTAAGTCAATGAACATACAACACACACAACACTTCTTTTTGTGATAAAATTTAGCCCTACATGGTATGCCTGCTTTTTGGCAAACTTATGTAGTAACTTCACCTTTACTTCTGCTGATAAAAATTTCCACAATATTCACAATGAGAAGTCACAGAGGCTTAATCTGACTAACAAAGAATGAGAACAAAGTAAAACTCTATGTCTTTCTCATCAATGTGTTTTTAAGGCTCATTTTTGTAAAACTTTACATATGTTTAGATAATTTTCTATGTCAAGTCCAAATAATATGGTCTACTTACATTTTTTTATGGTGGAGAGTATCAGAAAGAAAGCAGGCACATAAAATTTTTATGACAAATAGCATAATAAAGAAAACCAGTAACAAGGGTGAACATGTTGAATAGATTAGTGTACTGTTAAGGCACAAAGAAAAAATGTACAACTGAATCTTAATATCTAGTCAATTAAGGACACTACTACAAGTTATTATTAATCAGATTTAATAAGAAAGTATTCTGAGTCGGACACGACTGAAGTGACTTAGCAGCAGCAGCAGCAGCATTCTTTTGCATGGAGTCATTTTTAACCCTCAGTAGCTAGGTGCTTAAAAAACAGTATTGTAAGAATTAAAATTAAAAAGTACTTTTAAAAGTATTATTCTATGTAAGTGAAGGATATAGCTAAGCTTTATAATTATCATTAAGATTTTAGGTATAACTGAAGACTTGACCATCCCTTAAAGATAAATTTCCCTTGCAATTCCCTAGCAGTCCAGTAGTTAAGACTTCACCTTTCACTGCAGGGGGCACAGGTTCAATGTTGGTTGGGGAACCTAAGGTCCCACATGTCTTTCAGTCAAAGAGTAAAAATAAATAAACATAAATAAATTGGGCCGCGATATTTTAAAAATACTATAAAAAAGGCAAATTTCCCAAATCAACTCTAACCAAAGTAACAGGTAAAGACTATTAACATGCCCTCCTTCATTTTTAAAATATTTCACCTCAAATGGTATTATGTTGTTGTTCAGTTGATAAGTCATGTCTGACTCTTTGTGACCCCATGGACTGTAGCCCATCAGGATCCTCTGTCCATGGAATTCTCTAGGCAAGAATATTGGAGTAGGTAGCCATTCCCTTCTCCAGGGGATCTTCCTGACCCAGGCATTGAACCTGGGTCTCCTGCACTGTAGGTACATTCTTTATCGTCTAGGCCACCAGGGAATTTCCCTAAATGGTACAATACAGAGCAATTTAGAAATATCAGAAAATCTAAATCATGAACAGATAAGAAGAAACAGACAAATTCCTTCCAAAAACAATCTACTAAGAAATAAGAACTGAATTTTGCTTGACTTTAAATGCATACATACCACCACAATCAAACACACACACACATATTAAATAATTTCAAACCCCTTTTAGGCACTAAATTAAACCTGAATATAAAAACCCTTCTATATATGTAAAGCATAATGACACAAAAGAGAGGAATAATTTTTCGAAAACATGCTTTTTTTTAAAGAATTCTTGTTCAAAAGCATTTAAAAATAAAACATTTGGGGAAATCTGAATATGGACTTATATAAGATAGTACAGATTTATTTCATCTCTTTAGCTGATTCCATGGACGGAGGAGCCTGGTAGATGTCAGTCCATGGGGTCGCAAAGAGTCAGACATGACTGAGTACCTTTCACCTTTAGCTGATTTCAATAATTTCTGGGCTAATGACACTGTGGTTAAGTAAGAAAATGCCCTTATTCTTAGGAAATATGTTATCTACAATTTACTTCCATGTAGCTCAGGTTAATAAAAAAGGGTTGCAAAGACAGAGAAAAATCTGACAAAATGTTCCTATCTGGCAGAGTTGTGACATGGATACATGAACACACACACACCTGTTCTTTGTGTTATTCCTTTAACTTTTCTCTAGGTTTAAACATGATGGATATAAAAAGTTGGGAAACATTTCAGTTCATATGATGACAACTAGCAATATTTGCTTCCAAAGAAATGATTTGATCCAACACGCGCGTCATGAACCATTATCAAAACGACGTCCTTCCGGTTTGAAAAGATTTAACTTCTTTAGAGGACGGAAAGGTGAGGATTTATTTGCGGAGGAGAGAGGGGAAAGTGACTTCAAAGCTGGGGAGTCTGCCTGTTCACACAGAGCCCACATCTGGGGAAGAGGGACTCTGTGTTCGTCTTCTCAGCTCTCCCCTACCAGCTGACTGATGGCTATCTGCAGGGAGCTGCAGGGGGGCTCCGAGAGGCGGTGAGTGCAGACACAAGATAAGGAAAAGGCAGTGACCCCAGACTGAAGGGAGACGGGTCTCCCTGGAGTTTTCATTTTGGTTGGCTCTCTAGATAGAGACAGGTAGGAACGGGGAGAGAGCTATTAGAAACCAAGTGATAAAGCAGAAAGAAATTATAATAAAACAAGCCATGCTCGGCTCAGCTTCAAGGAAGGATGACTTACAAAACTATTTCACTGTAAATGAACTTGTTTTTCCAACTGTGGAGGGGAGGAACACAAAACGACTCTTCAGCTAAGAAAATGTTCATTTTGAAACCCAAATCCAGAGAGTGAAGACTTGGGGAGAGAGCCTTAAAACCGATGTGGAGCATGCGGAGCTTAATAAATGGAGGGGCTCTTAAAAATTCCTGTTGTGAGAAAATATCTTCCTCACCACCCAGAAGACAAACAGTGAGGGTTGACAACGCCATATTAAAAAGCCATCCCTACCCAATTTGTGATCCACAAATATATATATTCTTTTTAATTTACTCTAAGCCAGCATGTCGGCTCATAACATCTCGCTTTTATGTCATTGTCTCTCAGCCATACACACAAATCGGATCTGGGGATTTCAACTTGCGGTGAAACTACACTGAGATTCCAGATCTCAGGTGGTGTTGGCATGAGAGCCAGTATCTTCAGTCACAGAGAAGACAGGATCCTAGGGAGTCTGGAATTAGTCCTACTTTGCCCCATTCAAGCCCAAACTGCTGCTTCCCAAGAAGCAAGCCATCCTTGTTAATGGCCACAGTGGAAAAACACCACTGCCTTTCGATCTAAAGCATCTCTCTGCACAGCACAACGAATAAAGCTGAGGGAAGGGTGAACCAAAAGTGGAGAGGGATGTTTGGGGAGGTTAAAGGGCAAGCATCAGAAAAAGGCGAGTTACCTCATCCGATTGCGAGGGGCTGATTCTGGGCATGGGCGAGACCTGCGGCGTTTTCAACTGCGTGCTGTTGCTGTCGGGAACCAGCTCTCGGTGGACCGTCTGAATGTGGTTCTGGAGTTCACTTTCGGACTCAAACTTCACGTTGCAGCTGGAGCAGCGCGTCTTGGGGGCGCCGGCCTTGCCCTTGCCCTCCACGGCCCCCAGGTTCTCGGTCTGGCCCAGGCCCGGTCGACTGGAGCCGGGAGCGAGGTTGACCCCGGGGCTGGCGCTCTTACTGAGGTTCACGCAGCCGGCGCACAGACCGTAGGGCAGGCCGTTGATGTCCAGTTTCACCAGATCTTGCTTGGAACGGAATTCTTTGAGGCAGGACGCGCACTTGTACAGTTTGGGGACGTGCGGGCCGCGACCTGTGGCCTGGACCGCGGCCCCGTTACCTGTCTTCTGCATGTGGAACGTCCCGTGGATTTTGAGCTCCAAGGTGGAGGTCACTGTCTGCATGCAGACCACGCAGCGGAACCCCGTCAGGGAGTTCCGCAGGTCGGGGTGCATCTGGCAATGCTCCAGGAACTCCTCCTCGCTCTGCAACGGCATCTTGCAGATGCGGCAGTTTCCCGTATCCAGGCTCTTACTGTGCGTGACCTTGTGTTCGGTCAAGGTCAAGAGCGAGGGGAAGCGCTCCCCACAGATGGGGCACATGTAATGTTTCACGGGGCCCAGGTGCGTCTGCATGTGCTCCCGGAGGCCGTTCTCCGAGAAGAAAGTTCGCGAGCACACGTTGCACTTGTAGTTCCCTTTGATGAGCTCGGCTTTCTTCTTGACGATGGCACTCTCCCCCGGCCGGATGTTGTGGTCCCGGAGTTGATGGTTCTGCAGGAGCGTCTCCATGGTGTAGGCCGCCCCGCAGATGTCGCAGCCGTACATGGGCTCCGACGTGTCCACGTCCTCCTCGCTGCCGTCGTGGCTGTTGTGGGACTCCTGGCTGTTGGTCAGCAGGGTCTGCAACTCCACCTCCTCCTTCTGGCCCGGCTCTGAGGCCCCGTTGGCGCCGCAGTTGGGCGTCTTGGTGTCGAACACGCAGTGCTTCTCCCGCAGGTGCTTCTCCAGCAGGATTATGGCATGGAAGGCCTTGCTGCAGAACTGGCAGTTGTACTTCTTGCTGTGCGTGGTGATGTGGCACTGCAGCTCCACCTCGGTGCCGAAGGACTCGCCGCAGAAGATGCACTTGTGCACTTTGCCCTGGTTTTCCAGGTGGTTGTGCTTCACGTGCAGCTGCAGGTCCGTCTCGTTGCGGAAGTCCCAGTTGCAGGAGGTGCAGCGATACACTTTCTTCTCGTTACTGTGCTTCACGGCCAGGTGGAGCTGGATGGAGACCTTGGAGTCGAACACCTCCTGGCAGAGGGTGCAGCGGAAGAAGACGAAGGTGTGCATGTCCAGCAGGTGTTTCTGCAGGTCATCCACGGACGTGAACTGCTTGTCACAGCTCTCACAGATGTAGTACGTGGAGGTGATCATGAAATGAATGGTCACATGCTTCAGCAGGGACTCTTGGTTGGGGAACTCCTTGTTGCACTGAGGACATGTCAGTTTTGGGAGCACGGTGTCCAGGTGGGTCTTCAGGTGAGTCTGAAAGCCGTCCAGGGACGTATACTTAGCACCACACTGATTACAGATATATTCTCCGGCCTGCCTTGCAGGCGCCCCCCCTACCGCCTGCATCATCTTCAGAGATGTCTGCTCTATGGCCACAGGTGACAGGGGACTCAAGGCCCTGGATTTCTTCCCATTGTGGATATAATTCAGGGCCAAGGGAATGTTTTTATGATTCTCTTTGATGTGCTTGTTCAGTTTAAGAACGCTGTTGAATATGGGGGAATTTGTACAATAAGAACAAGAATAGACTTCTACAACTGGCTCCTTCGGAGTCCCAAGCACTGGGGACCCAAATCGGGAGCCACTGAGGTCACAATGGACCTGTCTTATATGCTCTTCCAGCGAAGAGTCAGTGAGGAACCCCATGTAGCAGTGGGGACAGAAGAAAGCATTGCTGTCCTTCGCCGTGGGGTTCGCAAATCCGTGAGAACATCGGATGTGTTCCTGAAGGGTGTTGAGGTCATTGACAACTTCAGAGCAGAAGTTGCACTGGTAGACTATGGCAGGCAAGGCAGAAACGATCAGACCTGGGTCCTGAGCTTCATGCACTTGCTTAAGATGTTCATTGAGGTTATAGAGGGAGGGCAGTACCTCCAAGCAGTACTGACAGATGTGGGCCTGCTCTGGCTTATCTAAATGCATAGTTTTCAGGTGAATCTGCAGAACCGCCAGACTGGAAAACAACTGCTTGTTGCAGTAAATACAGCTGTAGGTGACCTTTGCCTGTTTACTCGAGGGGACGTTCATGTCCGGGGTCTGCTGAGCGGTCCGCTTCCTCCCCCGACTCTTTGGGATGGGTGGGGCGGCTTCCACCATGGTCGAGCTGTCCACTGAGAGGTTGGAGTCTGGGGTCGTGCTGGACACGGAGGTGTAGCCCACCGTGACCAGGGAAGGGCTGTTGCTGTGGTTGCACGACTCCGGTTGCTGGTGACTGTCCATGTGGCTGTACAGCTCCTCGACGCTGTGGAAGCTCTCGGAACAGATGCTGCAGGAGTTCTTCTTCTCCCCGCCGTGCATCTGCTCCATGTGGTTCATCAGGGAGGTCTCCTCCATGAAGAGCTCATGGCAGTAGACGCACTGGAGGGCAGCCCGGTCCTCGTTCGGGGAGCACTCGGGGTGGCACTCGGCGATGTGCTTTTGGAGGTCTTCTGGGAAATCAAAGCCTTCCTCGCACTGACTGCACTTCTGAGTGTCCTTCATCTTCCAGTCCTCCATCCTGGAACCCGACTGGGAGCCGTCCTTGTTCCTCTCGTGGACCTGCATGTGCCCGTGTAAGGAACTAGAGGACAGGAACCCACGGCGACAAATGGCACATTTATATGGCTTGTTGGACGTGTGAGTCTTCAAGTGGATCTTCAGGTGATCACTTCTGGAGAAGGCGGCGTCGCACTCACTGCAGTGGTACTTCTTGTCCCCGGTGTGGAGTTTGATGTGGCGGTCTCGGCTCCGCTTGTGTTTGAACAGCCGGCTGCAGTAGGTGCATTTGAAAGGCAGCTTGTCGCTGTGGCTCTGCTCATGGTGCTTCAGGTAGCTGAGCCGGCTGAATGACTTGTCACAGAACTGGCACGGATACGGGAGCCCGGGGCCACCTTCTTCCTCTCCGAAATCACAGCCTTCTCCGTGGCTGGGGGAAGTCTGGTCCTTGCTCGAAGGTGAGGAAGCTGGCCAGGAGCAAGTGGGGTCATCCTCTACATCCACTCCATCTGCAATGAGAAGATGGGAACTTTTCACTTTCCAGGTCGAGAGTTCAAGAACGCGTTTACTGTACTGTTTCAACAAGTACACAGGGTGGGGCCAATTCGAACCTTGTGAGGGGGAAAAAAAAGGAGGACAGACTATTTGGATGGAACACTTTCAAATCTGAGCCCAAAGCTTTTCTTCTACGTTGACTTTTCACTGACTTGTAAAATATAAAATGATATTAAATAGTTCCCTGTCTAAATTACCCCTTTATTACTTTATATCATTCTTCCTTAGGAGCAAGGTATATATTATGCATTGACAATTTTATTAAAATGCAGATTTTAATATATTTAATGTTTCTTTTGTATTCATTCTAAAATGATTTGCATATTATGTGCTCATCTGAAGGACCAAATGAAAAGAGAAAATATTACAAGAATGATTTAAAATTAATGCAGTCAACCCAGATGTCTAATATTTAATAAAAAATTCCCTCTGCATTTTGCTTGTTTTTATAGGAAAAGGCAATTCTGCAGGCCAGAATCTTTTATGGGGTTCTTATTGATACAGACCTTATTGCATTCAGCAAAAAAATATTAAAAAGTAAGCACATGAAAGAAGACAGAAAACACAACAATAATTATGTCCTGTGTAATAAAAGACAACCAGGATTTCTTCAATAACTGTAAGATTCGAATAGCATAGACCAGAAAATGGATTATTAGATGTTAGAAGGGTACGACTAGATATTACATGTAGCTAGGATCAGCCAGGATCAAGGAAAAAAATGAGAGTTTCACAGGGTCAGAATGTAATAGTGTATTTTGTTTGGAAAGTTCAAGAGGTGGCCCGCCATTTCTTCCTTTTGCTACAGTTTCAGCAGCATGAACTTCCTTAGCCAAACAGGACCTGCACTTTGAGGTGAGCGGAGACAAAGCAACTTGTGAAAAACTGGAAACAGGAAAAGTGATAAATGATTATGGTAAATGCTAAAAGATTTATGAGTAACAAAGAGAAGACAAACAAGCCTGAAAGCCAGATATAACCTTAGCGAGCTATCCATAAAGTAACTCTACCTTCTATTAGGTGGTTTTTTAAACCATGTTTGCAGCAAGTGTACACTCTTACTTCTGTCACTTTCTTAACATCCAAGTGGAAAATGAGACCTCTTAAATAGACTGTGAAACCTCCTTGTGACTTTTCAAAACAATTCTAGCCTATCATTCACAATTAGAAGACATCGCAAAAGCTTTTCACTTTCCAAAGGAACAAGATTTTTCATAAATGCCGACAAGTAAGGACCATGGAGTAGGGTTGGTGGAGATAGCGATTCTATTAGAATAGGTCTGCTTAAGAATATTATTGAGGTATTCTAATAAGATGCAATTAGAATGCAATCAAATACATTTTAAAATCCTTCAAAGCTGAAGTTCACTAGCAAGCTATACTATTAACATAAAAGGAGAAACTGGCGAGCATTATGTAAACAAATTCCACGTCTGCTTTCTTTAAGGTAACAAGATTTTACTAGATTATCAACCTCTTGCTTATCCACAGGAAACAGATGAGGATCATTCCTTTCCTGCATCTAGAAACTGATGACAACACCATCTCACTATCAATGCCAGATGGCAACCATCTAACTCTGAGAAAACAACCAAACACCATTCCTGGATTCCTGCCCACTGCAACAAAGCTTCGCAATACAAGTTGAAAGCCACATGATTTTGCATCCTCATTTATATCCGTCTATAAGCCAACATGTTTCCAGCATAAGAAAGAGTTTGAGAATTGTTGGTGTGATTTCAATTTAAAGGTAAATACCTATAAAGAATATATGCAAGTAAACGCGTCAGCCAACATATAGAGAAACAGTTTTGAAAAATTAAAAACAACCTCAATGATGATTTAGCTTTTCCCTTAAAGAAAATAAGCCATCTATAGCTGGTAGCCCTAAAACAAACCAAAGTCTTGAAATATTTTTTCCTAATTAAAACTTTCTCATATTTTACAAAAATTTTTATATCATAAGATTATAATATTTATATAATATGTATATTATAAAAATTATAATATTAAATTTGGCTCAGCATTTTAGAAAGAAAATCTATCACTTTTCACACATTTATTATTTTGGCTTATATCCTGTTGTTTCACTTAAAAATATTTTCAAACACATCATCTGTGTACAGTTGGGGAAAACAGTGAATCAGAAATTAGTCATGTATCTAGACTGAAAGAATAGAATTTAAGCTTGATAATTTAGCAAGTGAATCTACTATTAAATTGCAGATTGTGCCTAGGCATGATGTATTATTATAACAAAACACCAGGAATTATAGAGCAATAGATTATTATACACATGGTGCAATCCTTGATACCATGCTTAAATCAGGTTCTTGTCTGTGGCCATGCCTGATTATACCTAACCATTATCCTAAGCTTGTAAATTTCAAATGCAGTCAAGTGAGGTGAGGGTCAGGAGTTTTTACTCAAACCAAGATTCAAGGGAGCTAGAAACCTTCTCTTCACTCTCTCTCCTGTCCCTATTACTTGGTCTTGGAGAAAAGATGTGATAATCACAGATGATGGATCTCTGTAACTGAGATGCATGGAAATTGCCCTACCGGATTCACAGGCTGCAGAATGGAGGACATTGAGCAGAAGGAGAAAGTTTGAGTAGGGAAGGCTACTTTTAGAAGAATAAAGAAAGGTTCCACAAAAAGTTGATTTCTGTTTTAGAGTCAAAATTATAAACTGCTCATTTGCTAGGACTATAACTGAGCCTGTTCTCCTTGGGGTGCACAAGGAACTCACTGAGGAAACTCCCAGGGGTGTTAGTTCATGCTCTAAGGGTATCAGTATCACCCCCAGACTTTTGTATTAGTGGTGGTGTTGCCAATACCCATTCCCATCACCTTAAGTTTTTTGGCATGCACAGCTCAAACGATGCTTACATGGCTACTACAGACCTAAACAATTTCAAGTTGTTTTTTTCATCTGGAAGAAACTATGGAGGATTCTTTCAATCCCCGTTACTGAGTCAACTTGAACTTTCTTTCCCTTCAGCACTCACTAAGTGCTACTAACAGGAATGTCTTTTTGTGTTATGGCAAGTTTTCTGCATTTCAATGTGAAGTACTTAACATGTCCACGTTAAATTTTAATTTTTGGAATCAATCACTTCACACTAGCTGACTCTCGGAGAGCTATACCTCTTACAACAGGAAGAAGGAAAGGAGAAAAAAAAAAATACACAGATTTAACTTTGCTGGAAACCAACTCCATGGCCTAAAAGTCTATTTAAAGATGCAAATGTGTGTGCACAGTTAGTGCAGATGTTTTTCTACAGCAACTGTACTTGCTGAGTTTCAGCATTTCCATAAAGCACATTAAAACAAGTGTGTGAACACTCGGAGATGAAAGTCTCGAACACTCCTGAGATTTGCAGTGGAAAGGAGAGCTGCCTGACTTTTCTCCAAGCAGACAGGAATGCCCATGATTCAGCAGCCTGAGTAAATAAAAGAGGTCCTTATTTCCTAATTTTGCTGGCTGGCCACACTGCAGCAGCCTCTGTGCTCCTGCCAAAGGGGATACAGAACTGGAACTACACCCAGCCGCTGAAGGCCTGTCTTTGTTAGCCAGCCAGGCTTTCCCGACCATCTTCTGGCAACAAAACTGCCATATCCTGCAAGGAAGACCTCCATCTCGGGCTTGATGGTTCTCTAGTCTGCCTGAAAGGACGAAACAACAGATTTTGCTGGGTCTGCATACGAGGAGGACAGCTGGAAACTCAGTTAGCGGCAAAGCCACACCTGTTCGGTCATATTTATGGGGGAAAGTGCTCACTCACAGAAAACTGAAGTCACGCTAGAAGGAGGGATTGCACAGGGAAAAAGACACCAGAGCAGGAAGTACTACCTCTCTGACATGAGCCATCGCCCCTCATGGACCAACCTGGGAGGAGACAGCAAAGATTGGCTGTGATTTTATCCTGGCTGCTGGGGGACAGACAGACGAATACACCCCAGGAGGGGCTGCCTGGTAGCCAAATGGGGGGCTGATAATGTCCGTCTACAGCCTGTCACTATGGAAGAAAAATACTGCTGAGGGTCTGGCTTTTCTTTCACCTTCAAGTCCAACTCAAGTAGTCAATAAAAAAAAGATCAAAGAAAGAGGAAGAGAAGATGTTCAGGAAGGTCTGGGGGGATGCTAAAGCATTTTTAAAAAAATTTTTTGCACTATCAAGCAGGTCTTAGTTGGGCTTCCCTGGTGGCTCAAAAGGTAAAGAATCTGTCTACAATGTAGGGGAGGGTAAGGTACATGTTTCTGGAGGGCAGGGACCAAGTCTTTTAGAATGCTGACTCCAACAGTGTGGGCAATCCTGAAATTATCAAGGAGAAAGACAAATAACAAAGTGGATTGACTCGACGTGTTAAAGAAGTGATCCGAGTCTCTGAAGTTATGGAAACTTCCAATACTTTCAGTGCTTTGTAGGGTTGGCCCCCCGAGGAGCTGGCCTACTGATGTCCTTCGCTACCTGAGTTCATTCACTGTAACTGCAGGGTTCTCGCTAAACCACCCTTCGGGGACTCAGTATCATGTGTGTGCAAGATTTCCTTAACAGGAACAGGATTTAGATCACTGGTTACTTTTCAAGTGTGGAAGAGAAGACCGAATACTGACAGCTCTTGTACCTCTGTTTTTGGAGGTCAATGACTCAGAATGAAAACTAAAAGTCAAGAGTCTGGAGTTTTATTTCTAGCTTCATAACGGACTTAGAGAGTGACCTGACCAAGTCATTTAATCTGCCCCTACCTAGGTATTTCACCTGCAATATGAAGATAATAATTCTTGCTACTTACTCTCTGGGGTGTTACAAAGATTAGTGAACGTTTCTAGGGCACCTATCATTGCTGGAAGAAAAGGTGCATATGTAAACAAAAAGACTTGTATGTGTTGCATGTATTAACGTTTTCACATGTAAGCTTCTTATATGTGCAGTATAAACATATTTTAGCATTTTCTTTTCTTTAATGGAACTGCTGGAATATCAGCTTTAAGGACTGGCCCAGAGACTGTCTTAAGCATTCATAGCTGTATATTCAGTTATCAAGAAAATAAAATATAAATAATTGGTGATATCTAAAAGTTAATGAACCATAAATCCAAGCTGATTGTGTTAAATTATCTTACATATGATATAATCTCGGACAGAGATTTACAGACAGATAACCTTGGAATGAGTATTTTGCTAGGTAATTCTGAAGCCAAGTATGGACTTTTGTCATCACCTCTTTTATCCTTAAAACACTACCAGTACAATCATTGCACTGTTAGTACCTGGTGTTACTCACTTGTGTCAGACTCTTTGTGAACCCCGCGGACTGGAGCATACCAGGCTCGTCTGTCCATGGAATTCTCCAAGCAAGAATACTGGAGTGGGTAGCCATTCCCTTCTCCTTCTCCAGGAGATCTTTCCCACCCAGGGTTCAATCCCAGGTCTCCTGCATTGCAGTCAGATTCTTTACTGTCAAAGCCAATAGGAAAGTCCGAATAATTGCATTATTTAACATCAAAATAAGTTCATTCAGTGGATGACTTTTTTTTTTTTTTAAGTGTAGGACAATAGGTAAAAACATGAGATCGAAACAAATTTCCAGGTTAATTCTTCCACTGACTGGAAAATGGTTCTTTCTTTATCCATCATGCTAGAGGGAGAGAACTTTTATGTTAGAGTTCATAGTCCTTTTTCCACTCCTTAACTTAAGACACCTTAAGACAATTAAACTGAGAACCTTGAGGAAAATATACTGGGTACACAAAGGCTGAGAGAAGTTAGGTGCTATCAAGAGAGAACATATTTTGAAATGTGTGTTTAGTAGACACAGGTAACAAGGATATTTGTCCCGTTAACCCAGAGTCATCACAGTAACAACTCTGCATCATCATATTTAAAATCACCTAACTAATTGCACAACACATTTTTAAAGCAATGATCTAAATTGCTGAAGGATATGGTCACTGTAAATAAACCATTATGCATTATTACACAATTGTTTCCTTTCATTCTCAACAGAAATGTCAACAGCTTTAGAAAAGCGGCCACTTTAGTAACATAACTATCGTACTTTTGGGAAAAAACCCACCATCCTGCATTAAATTCACTCCTTTGTCATGCAACTTATTTACCTACTTGAAAAGGAATACTCTTTACTGGGTGTTCAAAAGAGAAAAGTGAACCTTACAATTATGTATAGTTCACAGATGCTTTATAATTCTGTAATATCACACATTGTTCTTGAAGGACCAATTACATGCATTAACAGGCTATGAGGGAAAAGGGTGGTCAGTCATTAATGATAGCAAACTGCGGGAGCAGGCAATGGAGGAACACATTTTTTTAACACAGTCAAGATGAATTCCAGATATCAGAGCTCAGAGGCTATTTATTTTTCCTTTCAATACTCCCTTAAAAAAAAAAAAGAGGTTCACTGCTTAGGGATGAGCCAATAGAAGAGATAAGAAGTTGTTATCACCCCGCCTCAGCCCCTCCTTAGGTAATCCTGGTTTTTAGAGCCAAGCTGGCTCTTTCACCAGACACATTTCTATTACGTGTGCAGAGAAGTACAAATGTTTTGCTTGCTGTTGCTTAAAGTTCACTTGAACAGACGGAGCTCAATGAATTCCATCTTCTACCGCCAAATTAAACAGAAAACAGTGCATTCTTAAGCAGTTCACACTTAACTCCACCTCTCAAATCAGAGGAAAAAGCTGACGTGAAACCAGTTAAAAAACACTCATCGTCTCTCTCACGGAAACCAAGACGTGTCTCTGAAGCCAGACAGAAGGAAAAGCGGTTTCCAGTGATGGGGGGGCAGGGGGTGAGCACAGCTTTGCTGTTCCCATCTTCTGGTTCACTTAAAGATAGAGATAACTAATGATAAGCACCAAGCTCTTGGCGTTCAATAATTGGCAATCGTGTGCTACACATCTGCTTACAGTGCTGTGACTGTGAGCTTTCTACATCATTTAACGTATTTATCTCTCCTTTAATAATGACAGCCATCATCACAGTGAATTTCCCAAATCTGTTTTCTTTTTATCTCAACTATTTTGAGTTAGAAGGCATGTTTTCATTACTTAGAAGTCTTGCATTTATGACCTCATACCACAAAGAATTTGAAGCACTTCTTCACTGCTTATTTCATTTACTCATTTATTTAGCCAACATTTATGAAGCACCTACTATGTGTTTGGGTCTGATAACTAGCATATGAGCTCTAGAACTTACTATGTTTTTAAAGGTTTTACTTGCTTGTCTGCAACAAAATAATAAAATTCAAGCCTTCCTCATAGCTAATATTCTTAGAATCAAACATGACATTGTATGAAAGAGCTTTCTAAACTACTGCAATATAAAAATGTACTAAAATTACTGCTGCTACTCTAAAAGCCATAGCTACCTTTACGTTATAACTGAAAAATGTGAAAACATTATAAAGGAATAAAAATTAACTAATTTAGTTGTTGCCTTTTTTCATATTGAGATTCTAAGAATTTTAAAGGACTTAGGGGACATCTTTGTTTAAAAATAAATAAATAAAAACACCAAAACAAAATCTTCTGAATGCTAATAATAATTACCTTGAAAATCTATGTGCTTTAGCTCATTCTTTAATAGCTCCACACAGGCAAGCTGTGATTAATTCATTAGTGGAGTAAAATTCCCATGATGGGATAGCTTGCATTCAAAATCCTGAAACCACATTCCACAGGTCTGACACTAGCCCAATATCTCACTGTTTTACTTGTTGAGAAATTTCTTGAGGGTAAATTCTATTTTGCTTCAAAATCCTTTGCTCTAGGGTGAAATATACCTATAAAGTTTTGAAGATGTAGCCACATCTTTTGAAAGATACTCAACAAATTTCTCAGTTACCATGTTAATCATTGTACCTGTAAGTTAATCTCTTCACTGAGGTAGAGGTAAAGTAAAAGGGATTCTTCCACTAAGAAAGTTAAATTTGAAACTGGCTTTATTGGTGAATGATGGACCTCAGAAAAATCATTCCATCCTGTTAATAATGGCTTTTTTGAAAAACTGCCCTAACACACTAGAATGTTTAGACAAAGCGATCATATTCTGTTTCAAAGAGGAGACTGGTGTATGAGAATGTTTTGTCATGTAAAACTCTTCTGAATATTTTTCCAGCATGTAGGCTTTGATTCAAGGTTGGCAAACTTTGGGTCACAAGGAACTATAACAGTCCTGAAGTGGTGTTCACTTGAGCTGAATTCCACCTGTATCATACCCACGGCAGCCGCAAAGCTGACATGAATTTTTGGCAGTTTAAAGTGGCCACATTGTATACTTCACTGCAGATAAAGCCACTGGAGAATACAAAAGTGTTGAAAGGCTAAAATTTAATTAATGACCAATTAGCACCCCCTGTGGGTTCATTGTGCAGTAAAGTGATAAATACGGTGTGCTAATATAGAAAAAGCTGTTACAAAGATTAGGGAGGAAATACTACTAGAATTATCCATTTGGTATTATAATACAGTGGTCATCAGTATTCTTGATTTTGAGGTTCCTGTGTCTAAACACGATAGGAATTAAGATCTAAGGCAAAATTATTATTTTCAAGGTACAGAGGTTAAGCCTCACACTTAGACAGCTAGAGAATGCACCTAGCTAAACACCCAGCAGCTGCAACTCAGACTAGTTTGTGTAGCCTCCTACCCAATCAGTGTTCAGCACTTCGTGGGGAAGTTATATGCTATGTTAGTCGCTCAGTCGTATCTGACTCTTTGAGACACCACGGACTGTAGCCCGCCAGGCTCCTCTCTCCATTGCCACTTCTCCAGGCAAGAATGCTGGAGGCGGTTGCCATTCATTCCCTTCTCCAAGGGATCTTCCTGACCCGGGATTGAACCCAGGTCTCCTGCATTGTAGGCAGATTCTTTACCCTCTGAGCCACCAGGGAAGACATTATATACTAATGGTGGTATTTAAAAATTGGCAGATGCTGGAGTATCTTGAGATTCTATGTGTATGTTGAGATCTACAGAACAAATCACCAATACATCCTCACAGGATAGAATTTCTACGGTGTTTCAAAAGAATCATCATTAACTTTCACATTAACATTTACATAGTAAAACTAAAATTGAAAAGTGATGTTGGATCCCAAGTAACCCCAGTGATACAAGGAGTCATTTATTTTAAATGCAATAATGTTTATAAACGGAAAAGGATAAAAGTATGTTCTTAAAATAACTCTAATTATGGCATAACAAAATATTTCTACACAGATCATTAATATCAATGACCTTATTTGTGTAGTTTTTTTTCCATTTACCTAACTAGGCAATATTTGAAAGAAGCAATCCTGAAAAAATGCTGATTATCAATTTGATGGATTTTCCAGGTTCCTCATTCTCCCGTTGTTTTCTATGTCTCACTTTACGTTCAGTTTATTCTTCCCTAGAATGAATCTAAAAATAAAATTCAAACCGGCTCATTCTATCATTTGTTTCTTGTTAACTGTCCTGGTAATGTATTTATAGGAACCAAACTAGTCTAAAGTACAGCACAGGGAAGGCGTGCATGTACGTTTTTATGCAGGACTGAATGTTCAGAACAGATTTAATGATTAATGCTCAATCATGGCATACATTTTTAAAATATCTTTTCTATTTCTCATTACAAAGTGTTAATCATATAATTTGCCACTTAATATGTGCATATGTACAGTCATGCCTTAATGAAGTGCACTTCATTAGGGGAAGTCTCTATGATGCAATTTTTAACTTATGAATACATATCACATATATTATTTTATTAAATTATGTATGCTGTATACTCAATTATATATTTAACACATATGCATATACACAAGCTGGAACAAGATTGCCAGGAGAAATATCAATAACCTCAGATATGCAGATGACACCACCCTTATGGCAGAAAGTGAAGAGGAACTCAAAAGCCTCTTGATGAAAGTGAAAGAGGAGAGTGAAAAAGTTGGCTTGAAGCTCAACATTCAGAAAACAAAGATCATGGCATCTGGTCCCATCACTTCATGGGAAATAGATGGAAAAACAGTGGAAACAGTGTCAGACTTTATTTTTTTGGGCTCCAAAATCACTGCAGATGCTGATTGCAGCCATGAAATTAAAAGACACTTACTCCTTGGAAGGAAAGTTATGACCAACCTAGACAGCATATTAAAAAGCAGAGACATTACTTTGTCAACAAAGGTCCATCTAGTCAAGGCTATGGTTTTTCCGGTGGTCATGTATGGATGTGAGAGTTGGACTGTGAAGAAAGCTGAGCACCGAAGAATTGATGCTTTTGAACTGTGGTGTTGGAGAAGACTCTTGAGAGTCCCTTGGACGGCAAGGAGATCCAACCAGTCCATCCTCAAGGAGATCAGTCCTGGGTGTTCATTGGAAGGACTGATGTTGAAGCTGAAACTCCAATACTTTGGCCACCTGGTATGAAGAGCTGACTTATTTGAAAAGACCCTGATGCTGGGAAACGTTGAAGGCAGTAGGAGAAGGGGATGGTAGAGGATGAGATGGTTGGATGGCATCACCGACTCAACGGACATGAGTTTGAATAAGCTCCAGGAGTTAGTAATGGACAGGGAAGCCTGGTGTACTGCAGTCCATGAGGTTGCAAAGAGTTGGACACTACTGAATGACTGAACTGAACTGTATTAAAATATATGTGTGTATACAGATGTGTGTAATATTGCCTTGTTTATACACGTAACTAAGATGAAGTTTAAATATTACATGTATTACTTTTATTAAATTATATGCACTGTATGCTCAATTATATATTTAACACATATGTATATATATAATTGTATTAAAATATGTGTGTATATAGATATGTATATATATTGACTTGTTTATATACGTAACTAAGATGAAGTTTCTCCAAGGTACAGGACAGAGAGTGTACAAAGTTCCACTGAAAACCAAATATGACTCAGTAAATAAAGAAACTCTACTCAGATAATATGTAACTGCTTAGTTTACATGTGAAATGCACCAATTGTGAATAATTTTCATTGAGAAATTGATACCAGTGTTTCTCTGCTTTTGTTTTGGAGTTTTAAATTTTGTTTTTGAAAAGAGGAATATGGATAGCATACATCTGTATATGTTCAAAACCTATGGGTATGACCCTTGCAGGAGCATGTTTCTAACACCCAAAGACATAAAACCAACTGGCACAATTCTGGGATCTTGACTGACTCAAAGTTGTCTGCACAAAAGCGCTGGTTTTGGAACCTTTACGAAGCCTCCTCCCACATCTGAGCTCCACTCTTTTCTCTTAAGATGACCTGATGTGGTTTGGCATGGGTTATGCATACCTCTGGGTCTGACTTGAGGGATCAAAGGAAAGAAAATAAATGAATTTGATTGAAGCCTACACAGAGAAAAGGAAGTCAAGGCTGTCATTCTTAACTTTTCATATATATGAAGTGTTAGATTTAAGATCTGTGAGAAGTCTTAGTCTTTAGAGGAAAATAACACACTAATTTTACAGATGAAAACACAGATCAGCAAGAATGAGTAACAGGTTACAATTTGCACTAACAATAGCAGCTCATGGGGTTGTTAAAACCCAAGCCCTATTCCCTCCTGTTCAGGCAAGCAGCTTGATCTAAGTGTCAGGTAATTCTCCCAGTCCATCCTTCCCCACCTCCCCCTAAAACAACTGCCTCAAACGCCACCGAGCCATCCAGTTTTTATGGGTAAATGAATGAACTTAAAATAGTGTTTCATTACTCTCTTTGTTGTTAAAGATTCCATTGTGTTCTTTTTTCTTTTATAAAACCAGTTTATGCTAACTGGCTTAAGTCAACACACATATATCGTTGTCCAGTCGCTAAGTTGTGTCCAACTCTTTGTGATTCCATGGACTGCAGCAAGCCTGGCTCCTCTGTCCTCCACTATCTCCTGGAGTTGGCTCAAGTTCATCTCCAATAAGCCGCAGATACTATCTAACCATCTCATCCTCTGCCCCAACCCTCTTCTCCTTTTGCCGTCAACCTTTACGAGCACCAGGTCTTTTCCAATGAGTTGGCTCAGGTGGCCAGTTTGGGAGTTTCAGCTTCAGCATCAGTCTTCCAGTGAATATTCAGGGTTGATTTCCTTTAGGATTGACTGGTTTGATCTCCTTGCTGTCCAAGGGACTCTCAAGAGTCTTCTCCAGCACCACAATTCAAAAGCCATCAGTTCTTCGGTACTCAGGCTTCTTTATGGTCCAACTTTCACATCCGTACGTGACCACTGGGAAAACCATAGCTTTGACTATACAGATTATTGTTGGTAAAGTGATGTCTCTGCGTTTTAACATGCTGCCTAGGCTTGTCATAGCTTTCTTTCCAAGAAGCAAGCATCGTTTAATTGTATAAAATGTTAGGTGCTCAGTCGTGTCTGACTCTTTGTGACTCTATGGACTGCAGCCAAGCAGGCTCTTCTGTCCATGGAATTTTCCAGGCAAGAATACTGGAATGGCTAGCTATTCCCTTCTCCAGGGGATCTTCCCGACCCAGGGATAGAACCTGTGTCTCTGGCATTGCAGGCAGATTCTTTACCCTCTGAGCCACTAAGGAAGCCTTTAATTGAATGGAGAAAAACAAAAACCTAACAATCAATTCTTTGAACCTGTAACTTGCGGTTGACAAGTCAGGACAGCCTATTTCTTAATTTTACTTCCAGATACAACCTATAAAAATCACACACACACACACACACACAAACACAGACCTCCAGTTGTTTTTTTTTTTATAATGCTTCTCTCCCTCCCTAGGGCTTCTTTCTCAGGTGGCACTAGTAGTAAAGAACCCACCTGCCAATGCAGAAGACATAAGAGATGTGTGTTTCATCCCTGGGTTGGGAAGATCCCCTGGAGGAGGGCATGACAAACCACTCCAGTATTTTTGCCTGGAGAGTCCCATGGACAGAGGAGCCTGTCAGGCTACGGTCCCTGGGGTTGCGAAGAGTTGGATATAACTGAAGTGACTTGGCATGCAGGCACGTGCCCTCCCTTCCTCTCTTCTTTCCAACCTCTCCTCTGGGGGTGCAGTTCCGTTGGGTCAGGTATTGGCAAATAAAAGCAGAAGAAAAGGTTCCATCAGATTAGCGCTGTGGTCAGCGAAGGCAATGGCACCCCACTCCAGTGCTCTTGCCTGGAAAATCCCATGGATGGAGGAACCTGGTGGGCTGCAGTACAATGGGGTCACTAAGAGTCAGACATGACTGAGCGACTTCACTTTCACTTTTCACTTTTATGCATTGGAGAAGGAAATGGCAACCCACTCCAGTGTTCTTGCCTGGAAAATCCCATGGATGGAGGAACCTGGTGGGCTGCAGTACAATGGGGTCACTAAGAGTCAGACATGACTGAGCGACTTCACTTTCACTTTTCACTTTTATGCATTGGAGAAGGAAATGGCAACCCACTCCAGTGTTCTTGCCTGGAGAGTCCCAGGGACAGGGGAGCCTGGTTGGCTGCCGTCTATGGGGTCACACAGAGTCGGACACAACTGAAGTGACGCAGCAGCAGCAGCTTCATCTTTCTCGTGCTCGTGTCTCTGGAACCACATTTTCTACCGCTCATCCAGTGAGGGATACAATGAAAGGGCCTCCTCACCTTCCTCCATGTTCCCTTTCCTCTGCAGCTACCATGACTCCACACAAGGAAACCGAAGGGTTTCTCTGCCAACCCTTGAAGGACCCTCTGCCCGACCAGGTGACCAAGAGCGGTGTTCCTTAGCATAATCCACCAACCTGCACCCCAGTCAGTTGAACAGCAGTTACAAACTCCTCCACACACCCCTCCTTAGGCCTACTGACAATGAACTTCCACGGGACGGGCTCCGAAATCCTCAGTTTTAGGAAGTTTTTAGGGGGCTTCCCCTGTATTTCTGAATTTGAAAACCACTAATGTCTTCTATGCCCTCTGAATCATTTAAATCCTCTGCTTCAAGTTTGCTCTGTCTGGCCATGTCTTTTCCATATTGGCCACTCCACACTAGAGCAGGGGTGATGGAAATCTTTGTCTCCCTCACCCAAAGACCAAATTAAATCCCATCTCTTCCAAGAGGCAACTTTTTCAGAAAGAAAAGGACATCATTATCCTTTGCTTTCCCAACTCTTAACGCTACCCGCTCCTACTATGGATAGGACTCCAAGTGTTCAGTCCTTCCAGTGTAACATTCTACTAGCTCCCAGAAATTACTTCCTCTCTGTAGAAGTGTTGTTGGCAGCAGCCTGCAAACTTCTAGAAACAGACAGTAACCATTTTGAAAAGTTATAAAGTTCCAAGTACATAAAGGCTGGATGTTACCTGATTCGGCTACAGACTTGTGAGTAAACAGCTCGTTTCAAATGTGAACTTGGAAAGATCTACCTCCTAAAGTTTGGTGGATAATTACTTTCAAGCTGCATTAGCTTGATGAGAAATAGCAATAGGCTATGAAATGCTGCTCACCCTGTGAACCATTTCAAAGAATGAAGGTCGTCATAACACGGAAGGCAAGGCGAATGAGTACGTGAAGGAGGGAGAGGGGAACCGGCTAGGGCTTGGGATGATCAGCAGTGCTCTTTTTCTGCACTCAGGAAGGCATGACTAGAACTGCTGATTGCAAGCCTTAAGTCTGGCCCTCTTGAGAAACCATAGATATCTTTTGGTTGTTGTTTTTTGTGTTTTTTTTTTTTTTTTTTTGCACTGGCTCCTATCAGTCTCAGGCAACTTCCTGGGTTCTGCAGTAAGTGTGGAATGTCATACAGTAAATTAAGCCTTCTGCTGTCAAAGCTGGAAATAGGAGGGCAGCAGAAAAGTAGCTTGATCTCAAATGATTTTTATTGGCTTCATTTACATCCTGTTTAAGGTCTTCTGAGTAGCTCAAGGTGTCTTATCTCGGACTACCAGGGGGTATTTTGCAGTCAGAGCAGTTAACATACTTCTCTCTTCCTCCCCTCCTATTCCTTTCCCTCAAGCTCTCTTTTTTTTTTTTTCAAGCCATCTTATCTTATCACACACATCTCTTCAGGCTGAGGAGAACCCATACTTATCAGAAGCAGTGTGCTCTATTGTCATTTGGGGCTGTTCCAGACAAATGAAAGTTTAAGTCAAAAGAAAATCAGTTAACCTCTTCTCCACTAGGTTTGGAAATACTCAGGGCTGTCTCACTTTTGTGAGTTCTGAATGGTACCAGGAGCTTTCCCCTGTAATTTACATGCACGCAGAGCAGCTACCCCATCAAATTAAGAAAAGCAGGTACAAAGTTGCTGGTACTAAATTGCACAATGACCCTGAATAAGGTAGCTGCAAGTCTGCCTTCACCAGGCTACTCACTCTCTGCCTAGGATCATTTATTCATGCTATCTCAGGAAGAGGAAGCACCAATGCATGCTAAGTCTCTTCAGTCGTGTCCAACTCTTTGTGACCCCATGGACTGTAGTCCACCAGGCTCCTCTGTCCATGGGATTCTCCAGGCAAGAATACTGGAGTGGGTTGCCATTTCCTCCTGCAGGGGATCTTCTCAGGGATGGAACCCATGTCTCTTGTCTCCTGCGTTGGCAGGTAGGTTCTTTACCATTAGTGCTACCTGGGAAGCCAGGAAGCTCCAATAATCTACTAGAAAAAAAAAAAGAAAGAAAGAAAAAAAAAGAAACTAAAAGACAGTGAGGGCAAGTGAGAAACAGCATTTGAGATAGGAGGGACTTCTCTTCAGAGGCACCGGAGCGCTCACTATGGGGCCCATATAAACACTAGAAGGTTGTTAGAAATACATCAGTACACAGCTTCTCTAATAACAGCACACACATTATTCAAATCTCTTACAAAATCAGACAGTCTGCTAGGGAACCCAAGTATGGAGGGACTTGATCCTTCTGTTACAAACCCTGTAGCAATAGCCTACAACTTGGGTACACCTTGGAATCATCCGAGGAGCTTTTAAAATACTGGGTCCCTGCCCAGACCAATTAAATCAGACCCTCTTAGGGTCGGGGCCCCTGGGGGACGCAGTCAAGATTGACAACCACTGCCTCTAGACTATCACGAGTCATTTTGCAAAGCCCCATGGAAGGCAGTCTAAGAGCCAGACTCCACACAAACAAACCCCTTCATTGTCTGGGCTCCCCTCCACCAGGAGAGGCAGGCCAGCACAGGGCTAAGTTTCTGCATACTTTATGTCAAAAGCAATGAACCAGATTTTTTCTTTTGTAAGTTACAGCAAGCACAAGTGAACACTCCAATCACTCACCATTATTCCCTGTGAAAGAGCAATATGTGAACAGTTATTAGGCGCCTCATCTGTGTGTTTTATATTCCTTTAAAAAATTCCCTTCCCTCTTCTCCTTCATCCCCCAGCACCCCACGGGCTCCTTTATATTAGTGATAACCCCATCCTTTCACCTGCAGTGAAGGCTCTCTTAATTGTCCATTATCTTAGTGTGTCAGCACAAAGGAGCGGACACGGACTCCTCGTCCAAACGGTTTCACCTCCCTCTCCTGAGAGTGATGCCCTTGTCAAGGCATTAAAGACACGAAAACCTGCCACTTATCAGAATTGTATTTGAATCGAACCACTGTCCTTGAAAACTGTAGGCAGGAGATGGTATCAAACAGCAGCGCATTGCCAGCTCCAGTTCCACGGAGGCTGGAACAATCTACAAAGATACCATCCAAACTTCGCCTTGCAGCCCTCATAATAGAATTACAGGTAACAATGAAAACATGTTCCCTGATTTTTTTAAGTGCTAAATACAAAGGAATTCCTGAGTCATATTGCTCTCAAGGCAAAGCTAACAGTTCCAAGCCCTAGGACACCTTTGAATGTAAACTGAAGGAGGAACCAAACCATAAAACTCGTCTAATTATTCCAGGCCTATGATTCTCACAAACATAAGTCAAGGCTATGAAAACATCACATTTATCTTGTTACAATGGGTTAAGGGGAATGAGCACATCTTTAGTGATCTTACGGATAAATGAAGCATCTAAACACAAAAATAAAAGAGAGAAAAAATGTTTTCAAGTATTCATGTCATTTTGTGTGATTTCCATTTCTCTGTATTTCCTTGCCACTTTTTATATTTCATTCTTACTCAGTTCAAACCCGTACTGCCTTAGAAAAAAAAGAATTTATGCGTGCTTTTAACAAGTAAACAAGTGTACAAATTAATTCAGAGAGCAGTAATTTTGAAAATTTTCTATGTTTAATGTGCACTGCAGTTAAACTACTTTTTCTGTACAAATTAATTTACTGCATCAGTGATCGATGTTTATGTTTAGGCAATTTTATTTCTCAGTATGGTAAAATTAGACCTAATAGTTGCAACCTGTTATGTCCAATCTGTCACTGAAATTCAAATTGCCTTTTTCCTATTATTCAAGGAGCAATTTGGAGGAATTAAAGCCATCTAAAAACGGAAGACAAACAATTCTCTGTAAGGACTCAATAGTCTGTGTCATCAACCAAATCCACACCCCCGTGATCTCTCCAAAGCAGGTCCTTTCGACACGGTTTTTCTGAGGTTCTCAAATTTTCATGTCTGCCAAGCCACACTGAAGAAATTTTAGGATAAACCAAAAATTGAATCCTAACAATGTTCGACCTTTGAGAAAAGTAACCAAAGGTTCAAATATTTTGTTGCTGACACCATAATCCCAGCCCCAACCTAAAATACTAAACCCCCACCTTCACAGCTAGTATACGTGCCCCATCCTATTTTTCGTTTGGTTTTATCTACAAATATATTCTTTAGGGCTTTTTCTTGCAAAATAAATTTAATTCATAATTTTCTTTTTTACTGAGGTGGATTCAGTGATGGGGATGCCTGAGATTTAGTTTGCAGCAGTGAATGCTAGGACTGGAATGAGACCTACTTTACAAATAATTTTTGTTACGCTTGTTTTTTCTCATCGTTTAATTATAGGTTTGACCCTGTGCTGTGCTGAGTTGCTCATTCGTGTCTGACTCTTTGCAACCCCATGGACTATAGCCTGCCAGGCTCCTCTGTCCATGGAGATTCTCCAGGCAAAGAATACTGGAATGGGTTTCCATGTCCTCCTCCAGGGTATGTTCCCAACACAAAGATCAAACCCAGGTCTCCCGCATTGCAGGTGGATTCTTTACTACCTGAGCCATGAGGGAAGCCCAAGAATACTGGAGTGGGTAGTTTAACCCTTCTCCAGGGGATCTTCCCCACCCAGGAATTGAACTGGGGTCTCCTTTATTGCAGGCGGATTCTTTACTAGCTGAGCTACCAGGGAAGTACCAGCTTGACTCAAGGCAGCGGTTAGTGATTCTCTGTTCTCTGGATGCAAATGATGTGTCTAAATGGAGAAGATGGGAGGGGACATACTAAAAGGCAGAAAAAGTTATCAGGGCCCCAGCCCATAAGAGTCAGGAAGACCTCTAATTAGGCTTCAAGTACAAGGTGACCCAGTCTGCTGGGGTTCTACTTCCAATATTCTATACTATTGTCTTACAATATGCTCTCAGGAGATTTTTGCTTTCTTCAACAAAATGACCCTAAATTCACTGTTGAAATACTCATTACTTGATATAAGAGAATTGCAAAAAATATTTGGTTAACACCCCCAACTGCCACCTTCAACTCCCAAATCCACCTTTTCCAGTAGAGTTTCCATTGATTACAGGGAGATTCCGTGTAGATTTGGGAATGGTTCGTCATGATGGGATAGCCTCAGTTTTCTTATATGGTTGAGTTTCCACATCACCAATAAAAACCTGACCATTTCCATCAACCCAACCATCTATTGAGCTTCACAATGGCCAATGATTAGTCTGAATTTCTTCCTGCTGGCCTCCTGCTTGGCTGAAATAGCCCAATGAAATGATAGCCTTGCCTCAGCATAAGCCTACTTAATGTCACATGTGGCCTCAGCCTAGATGCTATTCACTAGTCTCCAGGGGATATTAACCTTGCCCACTCTCTTCCCTCTCTCTTCCAAGGACAAAGCAAAGGAGAAAATTCCAGGAAACTCCTTCTGCACTGACACAATTACACACAGCTTTCTCTCTAGATGTAGATAAGGGACACAATCAAAAGGAGTAATTATTTGCTCAGATATTGATCCTATACATAAAACAGGTAACTAATGAGAAAATATCATTTAGCACAGGGAACTCTATTTAATGCACTGTAGTGACCTGAAAAGGAAGGAAATACAATAGGATGTGTGTGTGTGTGTGTGTGTGTGTGTGTGTGTGTGTGTGTGTGTGTGTGTTATGTATTCAGTCGCTCAGTTGTCTCTGACTCTTTGCGACCCCATGGACTATAGCCCGCCAGGCTCCTCCTGTCCATGGGATTTCCCAGGCAAGAATACTGGACTGGGTTGTCATTTCTGTCCAGGGGATCTCCCTGACCCAGGAATTGAACCTGAGTCTCTTACATCTTGTGCATTGCCAGGCAGATTCTTCACCACTAACACTGCCTGGGATTTTCCATATATATATGGCTGATTCACTCTGCTATAGAAATTAACACACTGTAAAGCAACTATACTCCAATAAAAATTAATTTTAAAAAAATAAAGAAAGAAAATAAAAACATCAAGCCATGGGGGGAAAGAACTCAGTCACTCTATATGAGCAGGAGATCTGGTGTTGAAATAAATGAAGTAAACACAGGAATATCTTTCCTTTGCTTGCTCTCTCTTTTTTTTTTTAACTTTTCCATTATCACTTTTTCAATTCTAAGACAAACTCACTTCTTCAGACAATTGCTTAGATCATCAAGCTGATTAATAATTTAATTTTGAGGCAGGACTGATTAATGTGGATTATGCAACTGATTAATACTGTTACTATAGCCCACCTCCAAGTGAGCTCTAAGTGTCTTATTTTCCATTTTTTAAAAAAAGTATTGAAATAGCTTCTAATTAATGTGACTTGGTCTTCTAAAGTTTGGAAAACTTTATCATAATGTGAAATTGAGGGTGTATTTGTCCTTTTTGGACTTCTTGGTACCAAAGAAATAAGAAAGAATAAATGAAAACAAAACATATTGACACGTAACATTCCAACACTCAAGCCTAGGATGGTAAGAATCCATTGTTCATCTACAGAAATGCCTTCACTCTGAAATGCTGAACTTACAAATATTGTCAGTGAGTGAACCACGTCTTCTCATGCTCCATTAGTGGTGGGAGTCCTCACCAGAGTCCATTATGACACAAGTCTCCTTTCCTCCCAACAGCAGTGAACAGAGGGAATTCCATCCATTTGCCCTCTAGCAACACTCACTAGTGGAGAAGGAAATGGCAACCCACTCCAGTGTTCTTGCCTGGAGAATCCCAGGGACAGAGGAGCCTGGTGGGCTGCCGTCTATGGGGTCGCACAGAGTCGGACACAACTGCAGCGACTTAGGAGCAGCAGCAGCAGCACCCACTAGGCACTCCAGCATCGCACTCGCCCTATCAGAGCAGAAGCCTTTCTGCTAGAATACTGCAGTGGGTAGCTGTTCCCTTCCCTGGGGGATCTTCCCAACACAGGGGTTGAACCCAGGTCTCCCTCACTGAAGGCAGATTCTTTACCAGCTGAGCCACAAGAGAAGCCCAAGAATACTGGAGTGGGTAGCTATTCCCTTCTCCAGGGGATCTTCTGACCCAGGAATTGAACCAGGGTCTCTTGCATTGCAGGCAGATTCTTCACCAGCTGAGCTACCAGGGAAGCCCCTCAAGTTCCCCAGAAAACTTCAAACACATAAGTGTGTACACACACACACACACACACACACACACACACACACACACACACTCACTCACTCTTCTATCTGCCCTACTTCCTGTGTGCCCATGGCTACTCCTTCCATGCCAAGCTGGTCACTTCCAGAAGCTGAAGCCCTCATGGAGACTCTGACTGTCACAGCTTCTGCTCAGCCACCCTTTGGGAAAGAAGCCGCTGGAGCTCAAACTTCTGGCCTTCACCATAGTCCCCGGCCTCTCATGCCCTCCGGTTCCAGAAGACCTAGAGGATGCTGTATCCCCAAAGCTCATGAAACACAGGGAGAGGGATCGGGGTGCCTGCTCCTGCAGCAAGTCCTGGAGAAACACGAGTCTGACTTCATCAATGTAGACTCAGAATCCAGATTTCCATCTAAACGATGCTTACAGCTTACTGTTTGCTTCTCTATTTGCTTATAAGCAGCCTCTAGCACAAACCCCGTCTATGGGGTCACACAGAGTCGGACACGACTAAAGTGACTTAGCAGCAGCAGCAGCAGCAGCACAAACCAACCAGTCCACCCTAAAGGAAATCAGTCCTGGGTGTTCACTGGAAGGACTGATGCTAAAGCTGAAACTGCAATACTTTGGTCATCTCATGCAAAGAGTTGACTCATTGGAAAAGGCCCTTATGCTGGGAGGGATTGGGGGCAGGAGAAGAAGGGGACAACAGAGGATGAGATGGCTAGATGGCATCACCGACTCGATGGACTTGAGTTTGGGTAAACTCCAGGAGTTGGTGATGGACAGGGAGGCCTGGCGTGCTGTGATTCATAGGGTTGCAAAGAGTCGGACACGACTGCATGACTGAACTGAACTGAACTGCGCACAAACCAGAGACACCTTTAGCTGGGGTCAGTTGCTCAGTTGTGCCTGAGTCTTTTGCGACCCCATGGACTGTAGCCCACCAGGCTTCTTTGGCATGGAATTCTCCAGGCAAGAATACTGGAGTGGCTTGCCATTTCCTCCTCCAGGGAATCTTCCTGAACCAAAGATCAAAACCACATCTCTATGTCTCCTGCATTGGCAGGTGGATTCTTTGCCATCGTGCCACCTGGAAAACCCAAGATACTTTTAAGAGAATTGCAAAAGGCAATTCCCCCAAGATGATAAATTCCAAAAGGCACCATCCTTAGAGAAGAACTACAAAACGTGTCCCTTCCACTGGTTGGCTGCAAGCACTACTGGATTTCTGTCCCTTTACTCTGTTTTGGGGACCTTTGTAATATCCACAAATACATAGCGGTATGTGTGATTCTTTACTGTAAACCTCGTATGTTAAAAAAAAAAGAACTAACCGAAAAACAAGGGCCAAAGAATTGGTGCTTCTGAACTGTGGTGCTGGAGAAGACTCTTCAGAGTTCCTTGGACTGCAAGGAGATCAAACAAGTCAATCCCAAAGGAAATCAGTCCTGAATATTCATTGGAAAGACTGATGCTGAAGCTCCAATATTTTGTCCACCTGATTCAAAGAACTGACTCATTGGAAAAGACCCTGATGCTCGGAAAGACTGAAGGCAGGAGGAGAAAGGGATGACAGAGGATGAGATGGTTGGATGGCATCACCGACTCGATGGACGTGAGTTTGAGCAAACTCTGGAAGTTGGTGATGGACAGGGAAGCCTGGTGTGCTGAAGAGTCAGACATGACTGAACAACTGAACTGAACCGAAAAACCTAATCCCCATTTACTGCATGTTCTACTGGAAAACAGGTGTCTAATTCCATTATGAACAACTTATAAAATACACTTTCGGTGATTCTGAACCCTGCAGAAGGCAGACGAGTGGCCGTTGCTGTAGCTAGTCTTCACTGGTCTCATTATGTCAAGGATGTAAAGTTGTTTATTCTTAGCATGTCTCTTCTGAAAAGAGATTTTTTAAAAACTCCATTAATTTTATTGTGGGTCATTAGTGAATACCTTTTTATATATAATTTTATTTATTTCTTTCTTTGCTGGGTCCTCATTGCTGTGCAGGCTTTTCTCTAGTTGCAGACATCAGAGATCAGGGGCTACTCTTTAGCTGTGGTACCTGGGTGTTTCATTGTGGTAACTTCTCTAGTTGTGGCTCTAGGGAGTACAGGCTTCAATAGTTGTGGCATGTGTAATTGTGGGTCCTGGCCTCTAGAGCACATGCTCAATAGCTGTGGTGCATGGGCTTAGCTGCTCTGTAGCATGTGGGATCTTCCAGGATCAGGTATTGAACCAATGTCTCCTGCACTGGCAAGCAGATTCTTTACCACTGAGCCACCACGGAAGTTCCATGAATACTTTTCATAATGCAAAATTCCTTGAGGATTTATCTTTGAGTTAATGTGCTTTTTATTGACCTAAACTTCTATATTCGCTCTGCAGATGAGAGAAGTAGGAGAGGTGGTTTCAGTTCAGTTCAGTTCAGTCGCTCAGTCATGTCCGACTCTCTGCGACCCCATGAATCACAGCACACCAGGCCTCCCTGTCCATCACCAATTCCCGGAGTTCACTCAAGCTCATGTCCATCGAGTTGGTGATGCCATCCAGCCATCTCATTCTCGGTTGTCCCCTTCTCCTCCCACCCCCAATCCCTCCCAGCATTAGGGTCTTTTCCAGTGAGTCAACTCTTTGCATGAGGTGGCCAAAGTATTGGAGCTTCAGCTTCAGCATCAGTCCTTCCAATGAACACCCAGGATTGATCTCCTTTAGAATGGACTGGTTGGAGAGGTGGTTTAATTGAAGCTAAACAGTCTCAATTGTTTTTTTTAACTCATTCAAATCTACTCATTCATATTTTCACCATCAAATGAAATGGATATCAAAAGGACATTTTGCTAGGCACTGAGATATAAAGGTATACAAAATGCTTTCTCTACCCACACTTGGTCACCTGTAACCAGTAGGCCTTGTAACTGTGTTAGTCACTCAGTCACATACTACTCTGTCACGCACTGATTTTAGCATCCGTCTGTGGATCTTGTCTTCAACACTTATTTCTGTGGTGTTTGCCTAATGGTGACTTTGTATTTCCACCATTCCTCCATTTACTAATTGGACTTACTCTGTACACAGAGTTATTCCTTCTCCCCTACTTATTTGCCGTTATTTATTTAGTTATGTTTACATTGTGGACTTTAAAGAAGAATTCTGTGATCTCTGTTCAGTTGTTGTTCAGTCACTCAGTCATGTTCAATTCTTTATGACCCCCGTGGACTGCAGCACACCAGGGTTCCCTGTCCTTCACTGTCTCCCAGAGTTTGCTCAAATCCATGCTCATGGAGTTAGTGATGCCATCCAATCATCTCATCCACTGTCATCCCCTTCTCCTTCTGCCTGCAATCTTTCCCAGCATCAGGGTCTTTTCCAATGAGTCAGTTCTTCACATCAGGTGTTCGAAGTATTGGAGTTTCAACTCCAGCACTAGTTCTTCCAATGAATATTCAGGATTGATTACCTTTAGGATTGACTGGTTTGATCTCCTTGTTGTCCAAAGGATTCTCAGAGCCTTCTCTGGCACTGCAGTTCAAAAAAAGTAGAGGTGGTGATAGAGTGGAGGGGGATGCATTTACTTGTTTAGAAAAAGAGATCCAAAAGAGTCAGTGACTGATCATACATGAGTAGTGAGGGATAAATCCCTCTGGTGTCTATTCCTCCTAATTCCCTGTCTTTCATCCTGCTATTTTCACTACCTGACCAGTTAGTACAACTGTTTGCAAGAAGGATAAGGTTATAGTTTTGAACCCCATGTGTAAGAAACAACTGTTCTTCGTTCCACTGGCACAAATGCTCTTCTAATGAAAGCTGCCCATCTTGAAACTGTGCACACATACACACACACACGTGTCAAAGGGAAGTCAAAATCAGACTCTAGCTGGTTAGATTAGAACAAAGTACTCATCTCTATAAAAATGAGCTTTACATTTATGTCCTACTGATGCAAGGTCAACAGCAACAACAAGTTGAACCTAAAGTCTAATTTCCTGTGGGTACTGGCATATGGCCACAAATTTTCCTGTGTCTTATATGGATAATGCTGCAGGTGTGTGCTTTTTTAAACTCCAAATTATAACCACCTAGAGAGTTCCAGAAAAACATCTATTTCTGCTTCATTGACTATGCCAAAGCCTTTGACTGTGTCGATCACAATAAACTGTGGAAAATTCTGAAAGAGATGGGAATCCCAGACCATCTGACCTGCCTCTTGAGAAACCTGTATGCAGGTCAGGAAGCAACAGTCAGAACTGTACATGGAACAACAGACTGGTTCCAAATAGGAAAAGGAGTACGTCAAGGCTGTATATTGTCATCTTGCTTATTTAACTTATATGCAGAGCACACCATAAGGAACGCTGGGCTGGAAGAAGCACAAGCTGGAATCAAGATTGCTGGGAGAAATATCAATAACCTCAGATATGCAGATGACACTACCCTTATGTCAGAAAGTGAAGAGAAACTCAAAGGCCTCTTGATGAAAGTGAAAGAGGAGAGTGAAAAGGTTGGCTTGAAGCTCAACATTCAGAAAACAAAGATCATGGCATCTGCTCCCATCACTTCATGGGAAATAGATGGAAAAACAGTGGAAACGGTGTCAGACTTTATTTTTTTGGGTTCCAAAATCACTGAAGATGCTGATTGCAGCCATGAAATTAAAAGACACTCCTTGGAAGGAAAGTTATGACCAACCTTGATAGTATATTAAAAAGCAGAGACATTACTTTGCCAACCAAGGTCCGTCTAGTCAAGGCTATGGTTTTTCCCGTGGTCATGTATGGATGTGAGAGTTGGACTGTGAAGAAAGCTGATCGCCGAAGAATTGATGCTTTTGAACTGTGGTGTTGGAGAAGACTCTTGAGAGAGTCTCTTGTACTGCAAGGAGATCCAACCAGTCCATTCTAAAGGAGATCAATCCTGGGTGTTCATTGGAAGGACTGATGCTGAAGCTGAAGCTCCAATACTTTGGCCACCTCATGCGATGAGTTGACTCACTGGAAAAGACTCTGAAGCTGGGAAAGGTTGGGGGCAGGAGAAGAAGGGGACAACAGAGAATGAGATGGCTGGATGGCATCACTGACTCTGTGGACATGAGTTTGAGTGAACTCCGGGAGTTGGTGATGGACAGGGAGGCCTGGTGTGCTGTGATTCATGGGGTCGCGGAGAGTCGGACACGACTAAGCAACTGAACTGAACTGAACAATTATTGAGCACCTACTAAATGCTTAATCAATATACTTTAGGAGAGTTTGGCAAACTAGGCCTACAAGCTAAATGCATTTGTTTCTGTAAATAAAGTTTCATTGGAATATTTGTTCATTCACTTATACAAGAGAATGTGTTGCTCAATATAGTGACTACTTTTGACATTAGTCATAATGGACTATAGAACCTAAAACATTGACTATCTTGACTTTTACAGTAGAAGTTTGCGAGCCTCTATAGTATAGCATTATCCTAACATGTATTATGGAGAAGGAAACGGTAACCCACTCCAGTATTCTTGCCTGGAGAATCCCATGGACGGAGAAGCCTGGTAGGCTACAGTCCACGGGGTCGCAAAGAGTCGGACACGACTGAGCGACGGAACGGAACGGAACATGTATTAACCACCCTCTCTCATATACTAATAAATATTTATGATATCATATTTCTTTGCTTTTGATATCTGCTATCTTTGCTGAAATAAAAGAATTAGAGTCTGCCTAAAACTGACTGAAATATAACACTTTGCATTGAGAGAGGGTGTAAAGGCTCATGATTACATTCTGAAACAAACTATATTTTAACTTTACATAAATTTAACTCTGCTGATGACTGTTAAGGAATTTCATCCTTCAATCAGTTTCCATTCGTCCATTGCTCTTTTAGCTATACATTCCATTAATACTTCTCCCTACTAAGCAAGTTTTTTCTAGAAGCAAACTTTTAGAATCTATGGTATATTATTTAGCTGTCTGTGACTAGACAGCAAAAAAAAGTCACCCCTCAGCTTTCAGCAAGTATCCAATACCAGATAAATAAATTATCATTAGAAATTTGTTGGCCAAATTCTACTGTGGAATGAATCTGAAGTAAACAATTTTTCCTTGTTTGAGAACTTGCTTCTTTAAAACTGTGGTATTTTAAAATGTGTTAGAATTTGTTCCTTTCACTCCCGTAAGAATGATTGCTATATGCATGAATTTCTGCCTTCAGCAAAGACTGTAACAATCTTTCACCTTTTGGCCTTAGAGATTAATGTCTGTGTGGGTGCCAGATCCTTCAGAAACTAGCTGCCAAATGTGTTATCTTCTAAATACTGAGCTCTGATCTTATCATTCCCTTTTGTAAAATGCCCTGGCATTCAGGAAACCATGCTGTTGATATGTGAATTATACAAATATTACAGACTTTGATTTCCCTCAAACACCATATTTCCATGCCCTATTCCAATAGTGATTGTTTGGCCATCTTGAAATTGACAGTGTCTTAGGCTGAGATCATTGTATTTCCATTTGGTTAAGAGTGGCTATGAGAATAAAGAATTCTTAATTGAAAAGTTTAAAAAATATATTAAATATTAAAATAGTCTCTATGAAATGTTAAATTTTAAATTTGCAAATTTCATATGTTTGATATCATGTAAATCAAATAACTGAGTTTTTCTGGGCAAATATAATGGTAATGGTAAATTACCATTTATTGGTAATTTAATGGTAGGATGGTAAATATAAAATTATTTTAAATGTAGGACTTTCAAAAGAACTGTTCTCAAAGCTACAGATTTTAATTCTATATTGCAGTTTCACAGAGGGGAAAAACATCAGTTTGCTCTGTACTATTAGGAAGAGCAATGCTTGGTCAAAAGGAAACAACAGCATTTGATGGAACTGGCTTTTCATTCTCCCTCTCCACTTCTATTTGCCAAATGCCCGATCTGCTTTTTATGTAAAACTTCAGATGTCTTCTTATTAATCAAGATTCTAATACATTCCAGATGAATAAACAACTTCAGAACTGCAGCACGTACTACTCTTCTTAACCCAGGATTTATTAGAGTCACCCCTTCCAAGATCTCTTAACGTAAAAAAGATGTTGTATTTCCCTATTTCTACAGCAAGGGCCTAATAAATGCACTGAAACTATGTCTTTGTCCCTTTGAGATACAATATTCAGAGATTTTTTTTCAATCCTATAGTGTAACATTATCCAAATCCTTTGAAACACTAAGTAGTTTGTGCAAACTCAATCATCCGCATACAGAAATCATAGGCAATCAATACAAACGCAATATGTTAGTGATGACATTAGAGAAACAATGTCCCAGAATTCTCTGCAGCATGCAACAGAACATTGAATATTCACTATCTGGTACAAAGTGGCAGCCAAAACATAAAGCTCTAATTAAAAAGCACTCGTTGGTGAACAGCTAAATATTTTGCTTTTTAACTTTTCCTTATACAAGGAATAATTTGGGGAAAATTATCTACACACATGGTATTGATTAGCTCAGGCCTGTGATTTCTCTGATTTCACACTGTTGATATTTCCATGGGAGTTTACCGTGTAATTTAACCAATCAAAACATGTTCAAGTACTGATATTTAAAAATTAAATTCTGCTCAACAGTCATTATTTTATGTATTTTTACTTGTACCATTTTCAGGCTAGAGGAAAATAGGTCTTTCTCTATGTAATCAAAAGAAAACAGGACAGGGAAGTAATAACAAGGTGTAAAAGCACATATTATCCCAACGTATGTGGCTAATAGCTTTTGCATAGCATCAGGACTACCCGTCTTACTGCTCCCCGCTTACTAATGTTCTTACTAATACTGGACTCCTAAGGGTGGTTCTATAAATAAGACATTTATACAGAAAACTAGGAAAAAATGAAAGGTTATAATATTAACATACCAAACTCATTTTTAATTAAAGAAATAAAAAAGCCCAGTCTTTAGGGGGTTTGGGAAAATAAGGTAGTCAAATGAGACCAATTAACTTCATTAGCTTCTGCAAATACCTAGTTTTCTAACACATTCCTATTTTTCCATCTGCTCCATAGTTAAAAATGTGTCTACAAATTAACATTTTATTTATGATTCAGGTTCTGATTCATAAAAATTATGCACATATTATACAAAGGCCTAATACTTCATGGAAAAATACAGAGGACTACACTGCAGCTTATTTACCAATGCATTTTTTTTCCTGAACACAGCAACCTAGATCACAAAGTACCACATGCTAGAAAAATCAGTGATACACCTTCCAGTCATTTCCGTCTTTCAGGTATGCTCCCCGGATACATTTGAAGAAGACAAAATTGCTTCTTTTCTATGTTCTCTTTTCTTTACTCTCATCTCATAGCAAATGGCATAGGAGTTTCTTTTTCAGTATCTTATAAAGTTCTCCCCACTTTGGCCTGACATTCACGTTAACTTCAAACCCCATAGCGCATCCATAATGCACTGGAAATGCTTTACATCTGAGTTTTAAATGCTGTGCAAGTGCTGTTCTTCCTACCAACTTAAACAGCAGAGCAGAGCTTTCAAAACACGTTGCAAGGGTAAACAAAAATCAGCATGGGGAAAAGGGGGTGTGCTCATTCCATTTTCAGTTCAGTTCAGTTCAGTTCAGTCGCTCAGTCGTGTCCGACTCTCCACGACCCCATGAATCACAGCACGCCAGGCCTCCCTGTCCATCACCAACCCCCGGAGTACACTCAAATTCATGTCCACAGAGTCGGTGATGCCATCCAGCCATCTCATTCTCCGTCGTCCCCTTCTCCTCCCGCCCCCAACCTTTCCCAGCATCACAGTCTTTTCCAGTGAGTCAACTCGTCGCATGAGGTGGCCAAAGTATTGCAGTTTCAGCTTTAGCATCAACCTGACCCATAAGACGAACCGACTTTCGTAGCACAGTATTTACTGCCATTCGACTATTCCTGAACTGAGAACAACAGGCACCTTTGTAAGCGGACTTGGGAGCTATTTAATTTCACTTAAACTTCTGTAAGCAAGCCTTTATCCCTTGCTGACATGCCATTTTATTATTTTATTATTTACAGCAGTACCTGCTCATAAATCAAATCCATATACCTCTTATGATAATAAGAGAACACAGAAAGTCAGGAAAGAATTGTCCTTTCAAACCCAATAATTTCAAGAAGCTGTATTTCTATATATTACTATGCTGGTCCCTGGCATTGGTTCTTTCTGAGGGGGCCTCTCACAGCTAAAGTATAAATTACTACTCTTTCTCCATTTCTTAACACTACCAAATTTTTGAGACACTATTGATCTTGAAGGGAGGATATGTCAGGAGAGTTTGGGGAAACAATTAGGATTTAAAAGCAGTAGACTTACAACCTTTGTGATACACTCCTTTTACTTTCTTTGTAGCAAAATTGAGTATCTTTACTCTTCCTCATCAACTTTAAAAAAGTTAGGATGCTCAAAAATGCCGATATATAGTATTTGAGCTTTTAACTTTCTGAAAAATGAAAAGACACCACATGTCATGGAAGAAGGGTATGTTTCTATTTAGATTTTGTGCTTCCAAAATATCACATTTGCTAAAATACAACAGAGCTGTCATAAGTCAAAGTTAAATAGATTCAGCATTTTGGATACTGAAACAATATGTTAATAAGGAATGATCAGGATGTAATTTGCTCAGATCCTCTAGAGAAATACAGTTACGAGTCAGGAATCACTATTGAGGGCGCCACAGGGCATGATATATGGCTTGGATTGTACCTCCAAAGAGTTCAAGAGCAGATGTATAAGGGAGCTATTTTCAAGCACCTTTTGCTTCTCTTCGGATAATTTTCACTCATAATATGAACTCAAATCCTCACTTTGACTCTTGAGTTACTTTGACCATGTGGTGGTACAAAGATCTATTTATGTGGTATGATACTATCTCAGAGAAGCAGCATCAGAAATCAGCTTATGGAGCACACTGTTTTTCAACCCAGAGGGATTTGGTTCTTTGTCTCAAGCCCCATAAAAGTAACTGTCACTTTTCATTTTGGGTTCTAGATTCTATGTCCATGTTACCAACAGACTTGGACAGTGGTACGTAATTGTGAGACTGAAAGGGCTGTCTGCACCATGCAACAAATTAATAAAGCAATGTAAATGCAACAAAAATGATTCAGTACTGATATATAATCATTTTGTCCTAAAGATAAAAAATGCATACAGTGTCTAAATTAATGTGATTCAATCCTATTTTGATAAAGCCGAACGAGATCAATCAGGTAGAAAAACATTACCCAGTAATAAAATAGCAATATATCCACCAGCTGGCACCCAGATAGCTGTCCATAGTTCTGATTTTTAATCAAATTCTCACTTACTGATACCCTAGTTCTTATAAAACCAATGAGACTTCTTTTTTGCAGAGGCTGATGGATTTGTGGTTGTGGATAATTTATAGGTTTTTCTCCCTGATAATTTACATTTGGATCAAGGTATACTCTAGAAGCCCAATCTGAATTAATACGGTGTTCCAGTCCCCCAAACTTTCCATACACCCCCAAGCAGTGGATCTGAGCTTGGAGCACAGAGACACCAAAGAAAGAAGCAAAATAAGAAATGGGAATGGGCCCATTCTACATACCAGTATCCCACTGTAAAAATGGGCTTTCTCTAAATCTTAATTGATACCAGCTGTTTTCTGTGTGGGGGCGGTGGGGGGGAGGGGGAGAAGTTTGTAGCTTGTTTGATTACAGACCTTTGTCCTTCGATTTCTGCCCCACCCCCACCTTTTCTATTCATATATAGACCCCTGGACCTATATAATGGATGGTGCCACCCCTAAGGAAGAGGCTGAAAGGAATGAACTCCAACAATGAAAAAACCCAGCAAATGTTATGCAAATTTATTATGAATCAAGCCAGAAGTACAAATTTACTACATTGTGGCAAGCCTATAAAATAGCAATTTGTCTTACCGTATGTGCCATTTTAATGTATTCCAAACTGTGGGTATTGTCTATTTCTGTTAGCCAGATCATTCAAACTTTTAAGGGCAAAGTAAATATAAAGTGCTGCCTTTTTCATAATATGCAGCCACTGCGTCTGTTTTTCTTGCTTCCAGCCCCAGTGTGATCCAGGAACACATAATTGCTGCTTTCACTCCAGTTATCTGATCCTTACACAGAGCATCAACCTGTTTGTCATTACTTTACATTTTACAATCATTTTCATAACAGCTACTTTCACTATTCTGGAAACAATTGTGACTTTTAGTAGTTAATGGGTTATAGCTCTTTATACACAGAGTAAAAAGGGAGGTGGAAAGTTTAACAATTTTTCTTCAAATGTGTATAAAGCTACAACCTCCTATCATAAAACTACCAATATCAGCACTAGTTCAGAATATATACAGTGCTCATAGGTTCTTATTTCTGAAGATAAAGAAATATTTATTTATATATACCCTTTCCCTGCCATTTGACTTCTGATACTAACCAAGTAAATATTTCAATCTACACGTCATTCATATGCAATACTAGGAAACATTTGCTTCCTTCACTCATTGACCCATTCAACAAACCCCTATTGAATGCCAGTTACCTACAAGACACTATGAGATGCGCAGAAGACACAAAAATGATAGTGACTCACAATACACAATGAGCTCAAAATTTAATAAAGTTAACCTTATGTTCCAGCAATTCCCCTCCTGGGCACAGACTCAAAAGAAAGCAGGATCTGGAAAAAATATTTGGACACCCATGTTCATTGCAATGTTACTCACAATAGCCAAGAGGTGGAAGAAACCTATATGTCCATCAGCAAATGAGTGGATAAAGAAAATACGGCATTCGTATCAATGGAATATTATTCAACTTTTTAAAAGGAGAAAACCCTGCAATATGCTACAATAATGTGATAATGTTTCGCATTATATAGGCTTCCCCAGTGGCTTAGTGGTAAAAGAATTGATCCCTGGAGAAGGAAATGGCAAACCATTTCAGTATCCTTGGCCTGGAGAATCCCATGGCCAGAGGTGCCTGTTGGGCTACAGTCCACAGGGTTGCAAAGAGTTGGACACGACTTAGTGACTAAATACACACACACACACATTTCACATCATGCTACATGAGATAAGCCGGTCACAAAAGGACAAATATTTTATAACTTTACTTAAAAACACTTTCCAAGTTGTCAGAGATGCTTATAGATGATCAAATGTGTATTTCAAAGTTCTCTGTATTTCTTCTAAGCAGAATTTATGATGAATAGAAGGTACCCAGAGCATCAAGTTCATGGACACAGAAAGAAGCATGGCTGCCAAGGGCTGGGGTAGGGGGAACGGTGAGTTGTTGTTTAATGGCCACTGAGCTTCAGTTTTTGCAAGATGAAGAGTCCTGGAAATTGGTTGCAAAACAATGTGACAGTACACTACTGACCTGTACACTTAAAAATGGGTTAAGATAGTAATACCTTATGTTATATATACTTTACCATAGATAATTTAAAAAATTTAGCTGACTTCAAAAACATAACGAAAGACACAGGTGCTTTAAGAGGAGACCAGTGGAGATTCAAAGATTGGAGACTATGTCAGGTTGGAGTGCACAGCTGCATTCAGATTGCAGCGTATCAGATGGGCGTCCAACAAAGTACAGTTTCTGAATCTACCCTTGAGACTGGAAGGCTGAATAGAGACTCCCCAGGGCGGCAAAGTGCAGGAAGAGGATCCCAGAGGGCAGAACAAGTTCTTGCTCCAGAGTCCTTTGTGAGAAATTAGGGCAACCTAAAGTAGCAGCAAGAGCAGAGGTGGGAAGTAAAGTAGTGTTGGGTGGGACATACAGATATGCAGGAAGCTGAAGGAAGAGAACTGAGCTCCCTGATGGTGGAACAAGATATATAGAGTCTCTGAGAAAGATGGGTGGTCAAACAGCCCAGAAATACTGAGCATGCAATTGGGTTGACTTCAGAAGGAGGCCATGAAAAGATACTTTCCATGTGTATATATATATATTTAAAGGAACTTGAAATATATTTTGGAGAAGGCAATGGCACCCCCACTCCAGTACTCTTGCCTGGAAAATCCCATGGACGGAGGAGCCTGGTATGGGGCAGTCCATGGGGTCACTAAGAGTCGGATACGACTGAAGCGACTTAGCAGCAGAAGCAGCAGCAGCAAATATATTTAAAGGAACTTTCTGAGTGAAGTATTAAAAAGCACAAGAAAAGACACAGTGATGAGAAAAGACTAATACAAATACACTTTTATATATATATTAATATATAATACTAATATTAATATATTATATATAATAATATATAATATATTTAAAGGAACTTTCTGAGTGAAGTATTAAAAAGCACAAGAAAAAGACACAGTGATGAGAAAAGAAGAATATAAAACGAGGCTAGAGAGGAAGGTTACAGGCTGTCACTGGTGGGGGAAACGAGGGTAAACATTGGACTCATTGTTTTAGGAACTTCTGTTGCCTTGAGGAAAACAGAAATGATAATTAAGTAAATTTAAGTTCTTTCCTTTAGCTCAGACTTTATAATGTTTAAGAAGGGCTATTTTAGAAAAGAACATTTAGTTGATATCCATTTCAGCCCATTGCTCAACTGATTAGTCAGGATGGACTTTTAAGCTGGATATGAGTATCAAGTTAGGATTGAGTTTTAGTAAAGAGCCCACTGCACAACTAGGGAAGGGAGTCAGGGCTCAAACGACACATCTGCCCTCAACTACCTTCATGATTTTAAATACATCACTTATGGTTTAAACCTTAGTTTTCTATTCTTGGTAAAATCAGGAGGGACTATATTCCTATACTGTTTTCTGCCTGGGAAGTTCTAAAACTCTATGACTGTCTCAAAGGGGAGGGGCCACTGCCTGAGAGTCACAGGTGACATTTTCTTCTCTCTTTGTCCTGCCATTGACTACACTGAGTCCCTGAAGTCAATGAGAAGGCTTCCTAAAAACTGATACATCCTGACCTAGCAAGATCAGTTATGGAAACTACTCTTCCCTGGAAAACACGTTCCAAGATGGCATAGATGCTTGTGGATAATCAAATGTATAATTCAAAATTCTCTGTATCTCTTTTACTCAGAAAGGTTGGCCCATGCTTCCGAAGAACTAAGAGACTTTAAAGAAATTCACATCCCATTATGATGGGTACAACCTGACAACTTTCTAGTTTCTCTTAGTTTTCTCTTCAATATGTTAAACTTGCAGAACATTAAATACATAGACACACACATACTCCTTCACATTTAAAAATTAAATGTCTTTCAGTTTATGTATTATTTGGGGCTCTCTGTGTGGTATTCCCCTCTATATGTATAGATTACAGATTAAATAAAGACAGCTATATATTTAATTATTTATATCAAAGGCACTCTCATAATTGTTATGAATAATAATATAAAGAGGTACAAAACACCTTTCCGTTTGTCACCTTCCCTGTTTTCTCAAGAAGTCACTTGCTTTGTTTCATGTTCAGTAGCTGTTATTGATGATAAGGTTTGGATAATACCACAGGAGAATTGCCTTTATTCCAGCAACTGAGCATTCTCAGAATATGCCCATAGACTAATACAAAATGTACACCTTGCCCAACATGAATTACAGTGATAGGATTAGGCCCAAAGGGAGCTATGACAACTCGCTACAAGCAACTGAAAGGTGCAAAAGGCAAAGAGGGAAAAGAATTATTTAAAGAGGTCCGAGGTGTATGTGAAGAGGGATTAAATTAAGCAAAGGAAAATTCAGGTTTTATCTCAAGAAAAAAAAAAAATCCTAATGGCAATATGTTAAAAGAACAGCTTCTGGAGAAATGCGTGGGACGCCTCGATGCTGGAGAAAATTCTAGGCGTAAGTGAAACGACACTGGGAATAGTGCATACAGAGGAATCCCATGCTAGCCAGAGGAGAGCCTGTTGACCCATCAGCTTATCTACCTTCTGTTTCTATAGCCCGATGGATTCTTCTGAAGAAAAATGAGATTTAAGACAGAGAATTACAAAAATGATCCTGTAGATAGGTCATCTCTTTATCTACAAAAAATGACTACCTACGTGGGCTTCCTAGGGACTTCCTGTCCATCTACTGCAATACAATATATGAAAATGCTCTGCAGTCATCAAGTACTATTTAGCTATAAAATATTATAATAGAAATAATAGCTATCATTTACTGAGTAATTATTAATACAATGTTCCAGGCACCCTGCTATGTGCTTTCCATATGTCAAGTCATTTATGCTTCACAAAAATCCATGAGGTTTCACAGATGAGGAAACTCAGGCTCCATATATGTCCATGGAAGATTCAAATTCATGCAGTTCAAGTTCAGCTCTCAGCTCCCTGTTCTGAGCTATTATCAACAACAGGGCTACATGCAGAGTCCACACTAAAAGGAGAGCCAGTCCATTCCTTGATCTTCCTCCCAGGCCTGGGGGTATAGTGAGGGAAGCCTGAAAGGCTGGTTACTCCTCCTTGGGGGGTTAGATCAAACCTTGAGCTGACTTTAAATGGCCCTTTCCAGCTAAGGTCTCAACCAAGTTTGGATTTGTAATTGAGCAGAAAAGAAAGTTTTGAAGCAGCTCTTTGATTCAATTCTTGTGACCTTTGTGAAATAAACCTTCTTAAGACTGAGTTATGATATCAATTTGCTTCAATCCAACAAATATGTACACTCTTATGCACCCCAGGGGCTCATCTCTAGCAGGAGATCAGATTAGGTCATGCCCAAAGTAGCTGAGGAGGACACTCCAAGCACAAACTTCTAGAAGCAGAGATAAGAATAGGGCTGATGGGAGTGGAATGGAAAACAAAGATGCCGAAATGTAACAAAGCCAGGGGTCCAGGCAAAATAGGATCAAGACCATTCATTCCTGCCATACGTGCACAATAGTGCTTTGTTGAGTGCCTTCCACGTACTAGGGACTGGAACATAGCCATCGATACAGCAGGATTTCAGATTCGATGGAGCTTACAGGGTAGTCAGATGACAGATAACACACAACAGTTGTTCTGAGAGGATGTGATCATGGACACACCTAGATGGGGGCTCTGGGAAGTTGCCCTGGAGGAAAAGTCCCTTAAACAAGGAGGGGGAAGAGGTGAGAGGAAGGGGTTGTTTCCAAACACAAAGCACAGCGCAGGGAATAGACTGGGGAGGAAAGTGCTTGGTCAATTCAAGGAACTGTGCACAAGCAGTGCTGGAGCAGTGGTGGGGGCTGCAGAGCTCGACTCAGGCAAATTACAAGGAAGCAAAGGACACAGAAAGCTCTTATGGGGCTTCCCTGGTGGTCCAGTGGTTAAGATACCTGCCTTGCAATGTAGAGGACATGGGTTCAATCCCTGGTTCAGGAACTAAGATCCCACATGCCATGGGCTTCTAAGCCTGAAGGCTGCAACTATGTTTGAGGGTTTTAACTACTGAGTTTGCGGCAATGCAGATTCTGCCTAAGATCCCAATAAAGAAAAGATCCAAACATAAAATGGAAAGAAGGCACTTAAGTTTATTCTTGGACTTCTCTGGTGGCTCAGATGGTAAAGCATCTGCTGACAATGCAGGAAACCCAGGTTCAATCCCTGGATTGGGAAGATCCCCTTCACGGAAAGCTTCTGAGCATGAACTGATTTGGTTCACAGACAATAAAACGCAACAGTAAATGCCAGTCTTCAGGTCAGACACAGCCTATGTTCAAATCTGAGTTCTGTCACTTATTTACTGTGTGACCATAAGAGATAAATACGCTCATAGATAAAATGGGAATTTAGCAGCAGCAGCAGCAACAAAACCTATACGTACCTCTCCGAAGGCTTGCTTGGAAGATTAATTTAGCAGATGTTAGCAAAGTGATTAGCACCCATCATGGCACACAGTCAGCATTCAGAAGGACAGGCAGCAAGGCAGCATCATGGGGGGAGTGGCTATGCAATATGGAAGCTGTGCTTGCATGCTAAATCCCTTCAGTCGTGTCTGACTCTTTGCAACCCTATGGACTGTAGCCCATCAGGCTTCTCTGTCCATGGGATTCTCCAGGCAAGAATATGGAATGGGTTGCTCCAGGGGTTTTTCAGACCCAGGGATCAAACCCACATCTCTTAAGTCTCCTACACAGCAGGCAGGTTCTTTATCACTAGGGTCACCTGGGAAGACACCTTATGGAAGCTGTGTGTTAGCTGCTCAGTCATGTCTGACTCTTTGCGATTCCATGGACTGGGGCCCGCCAGGCTCCTCTGTCCATAGGATTTCCTAGGCAAGAATACTGGAGTGGGTTGCCATTTCCTTCTCCAGGGCATCTTTCCAAGCCAGGGATCAAACCTGGGTCTCCCACATTGCAGGCAGATTCTTTACTGTCTGAGCCACTAGGGAAGACCCATATGGAAGTTAAGAGCATGGAATGTGGAGGAAGAGAGCCTTAGGTTACTCAATCTTTTCTTCGGAGCATCAGCATCTTCATTCCCAAAACTCCCAGATTTCTTTCAAAAAATAAATCGAGGAAAATAGTGTGTCTAGCACATAGTAACTTCTCAATAAATTATAACCATTGTTACTATTGCTAAAACTCTATCACAAAATTTTATACTTTTTGGCATGTTTTTCAAAGAAGTGGGTTGCCTACAATTACCACTACTCCTGCATCAGATACATATTTACTGCAACTCCTCAATCCTTAGAATCCTTTACCAATGCTTTGTTATCTCTCCAATCTTCAAACCCCCCATGAGATTCATAGCTACAGATAAAAATACTGAAGCACCCGGACAGTGAAACCACAGAAGGAGTCGAAGAAGGAAATACAGGTCACAAGAGTTCAGCTAAAACATAACCGCTCCTTTATCAATAATAGATACCAGAGTCATCTCCAGAGTCATAGGGAGTTTGGTCCAATGTTAGCTGCATCACTGGGCTTCCGATTACTAGCAAGACAGAGACTTGGGGGCAAATGAGTTAATACCTTTTGTAACTGTAAGCAGAAGCTCGAGAATGAGCTTTAAAGCTCAGGTAGGTAACTAGTGAGAACCTACTGTCTAGCACGGGTTTCCCGGGTGTCTCAGTGGTAAAAAAAATTGCCTGTCAGTGCTGGAGATAGAGGAGATGCAGGTTCAATCCCTGGGTTGGGAAGATCCCCTGGAGAAGGGAATGGCTACCCACTCCAGTATTCCTGCCTGGAGAATATAACAGACAGAAGAGCTTGGCGAGCTGCAGTCCACGGGGTCACAAAGAGTTGGACACGACTGAGTGACTAATGCTTTCATTTTTTTTTTTCATAGCTGAATAACCATGTTTTGTTAGTTCCGGGTGTACAGCAAAGTGATTCATTTATACATATACATGTGTCAATTCTTTTTCAAATTCTTTTCCCATTTAGGTTGTTATAGAATATTGAGCAGAATTCCCTCCCCACTTAATTTTATAGTTTTCTGCTTTTGCCACCCTCATCAGGCAAGTGTATGCAGTACATGGACAGGACCTAATAAGGCTTTGCCTATTCAGTGAATGACTGCATCATCCCAAATTGTCTAGTCACAACCTATATTCCACAATTCCAAGAGATTGTGTATGATCTGCTTCTTCTTTAATGCAGCCCCTCTGCCCTCCCCGCTTCTCCCCATTTCTGCCTATCTCTCCGTTCCCCCTTCCATCTCTTTTTCCTTTTTTCTTTCTTTCCATATATATATACATACATACATACATGTGCATTTTCTTTAAAATTCTTTTAAGAGTTTTAACTTTAAAACCAATCAGGTCTTCCCTGGTGGCTCAGTAGTAAAGAACACACCTGCCAAAACAGGAGACACAGGTTCAGTCTCTAGTTTGGGAAGACCCCATATGCCTCAGAGCAACTAAACCCATGAGCCACAACTAAAGCCCGGGAGATGTAACTACTGAAGCCCATGTGCCTAAGAGCCTGTGCTCTTCAGCAAGAGAAGCCACTGCAATGAGAAGTCTGTGCCCCACAACTACAGAGTAGCTCCTGCTCTCCGCAACTAGAGAAAAGCCCACGCAGCAGTGAAGACACAGCACAGCCAGAAATAAACACACAAAATTATTAAAAAAAAACAAAACCAATCAACAAAGAGATCGAGCTGATGTTGTTCAGTCTTGATACGGTGGCCTTCTGACCAGGTGGGGCTCTACAAGCTTATCTCAGCAGAATGAACTGACAGGAAATCAGTTCTGCTGAAAGTTCCATAACTACAAGCCATGCCCAGAGTGGCTGACCCTGACCATAACTTATTACCCACCCCCTGCTAGGCTGAAAGACTCTAGCATTTGACCTCACCAGCACTAAAGAAGGGAGGCAGACTTTTTCAAACAAACAGAGCAACAGACCAAACATCCTAAAACTTTTTTTTAAAGTTTTTACTAGGGTTATAAAACCCTTAGTTAGGTCAACAAACAGTGAAGAGATAGTAGCACAATGGACAATAGGGCTTGCCTTATAAAGAACAGACTGGACAAGAAGTCCCTACATAGTACATGTAAACAACCACTTCTGTCCTTCTCCACCCCCACATCAGCAGAGTCGTCCATGCTCCTGACCTGCTCTGAAAACATAGGTAGAAGCTATAGGAAATCTGTGAGCTCAGAAATAGAATAAATTACTATTTTTTTTAAACAAAAAGAAAAACAGCTTAAGGCAGACACCTCCCCCTGGGGTTGCTCATTCCTGAAATAGTGTACCCCTTTCTAGGAACTCCTGTCTCCCCAAATGACTTCCTTCCTTAGACCCAAGTGATCTTTTCTCCACTTTGTTACACTACCCAAGGGCCACCAATTAGCTTATTGAAATAATAGACCTTTCCTTTATAAAATACAAAATCATCTGGGTTAAAACCATGAAGAGATATTAGAACGACCAACATAAGGGACACTGACAACACCAAACGTTGAAGACGACGAGGAGCAACAGGAACTCTCACTCACTGTTGGTGGCAAAATAGTCCAGCCACTGTGGAAGACAATTTGTCAGTTTCTTACAAAAATAAAGATATTCTTAACTGTACAGTCCAGCAATCATGTTCCTTGGCGTCAATACCAAGGAACATTGAAACCATATGTCCATACAAAAACCTGCACATGGATGCTTATAGTGGTTTCATTCATAACTGCCAAATTTGGAAACAATCAGGAAGTCCTCAGCTAGGTGAATGGATAAACCGTGATATACCCAATGGAATGCTACCAGCACTAAAATGAGCTATCAAGTCATTGAAAGACATTAAAGAACTTAAATAAAAGAAGCCAATCTGAAAAGGCTCAACTGTATGAGTCAATCTACATGGTATTCTTGAAACGGTAAAACTAGGAAAAGAGACGGTAAAAAGATCAGTGGTTGCCAAAGGTAGCAGGGAGGCAGTGAAGAATAAGCGGAGCACAGAGGATTTCAGGACAGCGACACTGCTCTGTGTGATACCATAATGATGCATACATGTCATTACACATTTGTCCAACCCTACAGAACTTATAACAGCAAGACTTAACCCTAATGTAAACGATGGACTTCAGGTGATTATGATGTCAATAGCAGTTCATCAATCATAACAAATGGACCACACTGCTGAGTGATGTGGAGAATGAGGGAGGTTGTGAGGGGCTGGGCTACACGGGAAATATCTTTACCCTCCCCTCAATTTTTCTGTAAGCCTAAAACTGCATTTAAAAAGTCTTAATTAAAAAAAATGTCTAGGAAGATTAAGACCATATCGGTTGGTTATTCACACCTTAGCAGAAGTTTGTTCCAATTAGCAGTTCATTTGCTATTCGACAAATATTTACTATGATCAAAGAAAAATAGAATCTCTGCCTTTATGAAGCCCATGGTTCAGAAAAGTAATTAAACAAGTAAACAAAATAATTAAGTGTTAAGTGAACGCTGGGCTGGAAGAAGCAGAAGCTGGAATCAAGATTGCTGGGAGAAATATCAATAACCTCAGATATGCAGATGACACTACCCTTATGGCAGAAAGTGAAGAGGAACTCAAAAGCCTTTTGATGAAAGTAAAAGAGGAGAGTGAAAAGGTTGGCTTGAAGCTCAACATTCAGAAAACAAAGATCATGGCATCTGGTCCCATCACTTCATGGGAAATAGATGGAAAAACAGTGGAAACAGTGTCAGACTTTATTTTTTTGGGCTCCAAAATCACTGCAGATGTTGATTGCAGCCAGGAAATTAAAAGACGCTTACTCCTTGGAAGGAAAGTTATGATCAACCTTGATAATATATTAAAAAGCAGAGACATTACTATGCCAACAAAGGTCCATCTAGTCAAGGCTATGGTTTTTCCCATGGTCATGTATGGATGTGAGAGTTGGACTGTGAAGAAAGCTGAGGGCCGAAGAATTGATGCTTTTGAACTGTGGTGTTGGAGAAGACTCTTGAGAGTCCCTTGTTACCGCAAGGAGATCCAACCAGTCCATTCTACGGGAGATCGATCCTGGGTGTTCATTGGAAGGACTGATGCTAAAGCTGAAACTGCAATACTTTGGCCACCTCACGCGACGAGTTGACTCACTGGAAAAGACTCTGATGCTGGGAAGGGTTGGGGGCGGGAGAAGAAGGGGACGACAGAGAATGAGATGGCTGGATGACATCACCAACTCGATGGACATGAGTTTGAGTGAACTCCGGGAGTTGGTGATGGACAGGGAGGCCTGGCGTGCTGTGATTCATGGGGTCGCGGAGAGTCGGACACGACTGAGCAACTGAACTGAACTGAAGTTAATATAAGGCAAAATAAAACCACACTATTAATACTTAGCTAAAACAGATCATATTGAAGGAACAGGCGGTCTGCCTATGGCAGAGGTTAAGTATAAGAAGAGGGTCCCTGAACCACTAGGATAGGGAATAATGTAAATATCCCAGAGTGGGTTTGGAGTGGCTGAAGCACCTGACATGCTAGGAGACCTACAGAAAGAATTAGGAGATAGCAATGGGCTGAGGGGGGAAACAAAGAGACTTCAAAGAAGGAGGCTTGTTTATTCCAAATTTTCTTTGAACATCAACCTAGGCACTCTTGGTGGGTAACTGGGAAGTGGGGAAGAAGAGGGGCAATGCAGGGGCTGAGCAGCATTAGAAGTGACCAGCAAGACAGCTCCTCTTCTGTTTTGTAACTATGGGCTTGGACAATCCTAAACAAACCACTATTTACGCACCCTTTTCAATTACAAGAATGATGGTGGTAAGACATGTCCAACTCTTGTGACCCAATAGACTGTAGCCCGCCAGTCTCCTCTGTGTATGGGATTCTCCAGGCAAGAATACTGGAGTGGGTTGCCATTTCCTTCTCCCAGGGACCTTCCGAACCCAGGGATGGAACCTGGGTCTCCTGCACTGCAGCCAGATTCTTTACTGACTGAGCTACAAGAATATTTTATTACAAATCTCAGATCTCTTAAAACCAAAGTAAGAATGAGTCTCATTGAACCAGGTCAAAAGTGTATAAATGCATCCAGAATTGTAAGGTAACTTTGATATTTAAGGCTTCCTTGGTGGCTCAGACTATAAAGAATCTGCCTGCAGTGCAGGAGAGCTGGGTTCAATCGCTAGGTCGGGAAGATCCCTTAGAGAAGGCAATGGCAACCTACTCCAGTATTCTTGCCTAGAGAATCTCATGGACAAAAGAACCTGACAGGCTACAGTTCATGGAGTCATAAAGAGTTAAATACAACTGAGCAACTAACACACACTTGATATTTAAACTCAATTCCCAGTACCTAACACATGGAAGATACAAATTTCTTCCATCCTTCAAACCACTGATTCTTACCATGATCAAATTACATAATTACATAATCTTTGTTAACTCTGACTGATGAGAAAATTTTTAGGTTAATAATTTTCTTAACGTATCTACAAAACTGATTGAATAGGTCATTAGAATTTTCATTAGAATGTCAAACTTATGACTCTGATACTGTAACTATTTAAAATTTAACAGAGCCAAATTTTTCCATGTAGTAAAATATTTTTATATCCAAATTGTTTTATTCTTTTCAAATAGATACCATAAAATGGTATTGGTATCTTCGTCATTATGATGTATATAAGTCAGACACCCTGCCCAAGTAGTTTCCAACTTTCTAAAGTCCTTGGGCTTCAACTATTTCTCCATGATATAAATTAATCCACCTAATTTGTAGAGCTATGAGGATTAAAGGAGAGGATTAGGACATTTATCCCTACTGTTTTTACTCTATCATTTTGTTCCAATATTTTGAATATAACAATGTAGAAAACAAGCATTTTTAAACAGAATTTTTCCACTACTGATGAATTTTTATCATTAAATAATTTTAAGAAGTGAACCCAACCAAGATGATTAAATTCCTTCAATCAATTTCTTACACAGCACAAACTATTCTATGCTTCCTATGTTCATTCTTATTTCACTGAAATTATTTTCACTAGGATCAACCCATTTTTTATTAAAATTACCATAATTTGATTCGTTCATCAGTTTTTGCCTATTTCAAACATCTTATGAGTTTTAAGATGAACATTCCTACCAAGTTCAATTTCTCTGGTTCAAATGTTGAAGATTTCTATTTTGTCATTCTTCTGTCAATTTTATTCAAAATTAATTGGGGGAGTGCAATTTACAACATCATCAGGTTTTATTTTTGTGTTGATTATTTCTTCTAGCAATTTTCATTATTAATTAAACAAAAACCTGGAAGTTCTGCTTGTCTGTTAGCTAAATCAAGAAAATATCATCAGATATTTTGTGAGACAGAGAATCAGACAGGAAAAGGGAGAAACAGAAGAAGCTGAGGGAAAGGAGGAGAGGAAGGGGACAAAAATACTAACGCCGTGAAAAAGAAGAAAGTGCAGACGGGGGAGGAAACAGAGGAGCAGAAAAGAGAGGAAGCAAACTCAACTTTGCTGTGAACCCAAACGGTGCTAAATTAAATAACTAGACTGATCGATCGATAGATGATTTAAAAAGAAGAAAAGTCTGTAGGCAAAGTCAAAGCATATTCCTAAAGACTGAAATAACAGAAGCCACGTGTCATCAGGGACCAAAATAACAGTTTCATCAAATGAGACAGTTTAAGTAGGTTTTATAGTATTAAGTTGTTCTTGTTGTTACTATTTTTATAAGGTTTTCATAGGTTGTCTTCCAAAACTGGAAGACATCCAACTGTATTGGTCATCCAAATGTTAATAGCACATTTAAAAAAAAAATACATAAAACAAAATTCTAAAACCAGTCAGCTTCCAGCACCATTCCCACCATCTCTCTCTCTCACACACACACACACCCCAAATGTTTCACTCCTGTTGTGCTTCTCTATCCCGTTTAAAATACTTGTCCTCATGCTCACTTTTGAGAACAGCAACGTGGGAGCAGGAGGAGAAGCCAAAAACCAAGAAGAGGGTAATTAGATACACATCTCTCCCCTTCTTGGACTAAGGGCTGGCCCTAAGTCGGTTTTTTGTTTGTTTTTTACATTTTTGTCAGAGTGCAGTTGACTTACAATGTTGTGTGAGTTTCAGGTGTACAGCAAAGTTATACATGAATGAGTTATACATATACATATATCCACACTTTTTTTTAGATTCTTTTCTCATACAGGCCATTACAGAGTATTGAGTAGAGTTCCCTGTGCTCTACAGTAGGTCCTTATTAGTTATCTATTTTATATATACAGTAGTGCATATGTATCAATCTCATTAGCCCAATTTATCCCCCCTCTTAATCTCTGGGAACTATAGGTTTTTTTCATACATCTGTGACTCCTCTTCTGTTTCGTAAATACGTTCATTCGTAGCCTTTTTTTTAAAAAAGATTCTGCATATAAGTGATATCATATGATATTTTTCTTTCTCTGTCTGACTGACTTCACTCACGCTAGGTAGATTTTATGAGGAAGATAAAAGTGCATTATACTTCCCCAGTTTTCTTCCTGAACTTACTTATTGTTGCCTAGTTTCTCTTTCCCCATGACATCAGAGGCCTCATTCTACCCAAAGACACTCCCTCACACACACCTTCAAGGACACTCTATCCAGATTATTCAGACATCTAGAGGAGTAGGTATCAAAGCTTCTCATCCATCAGCCCTTCCCATTCAATGTTCAGTCCCCACAATACAACTGATCTCCAGCTCTGAATAGAAATCAATCCAATTAAATCATTTTCCACTTATTGGTAAACAACTAACCGCAATTTAGCACTCTCAACAGCACTTTAAAAATAGCTTGAATCTTAATAAAGTTTAATTCCCTATAAAATGTTTTAAAGATTAAAGAGTTAGAAAAGAAATTTTGATAGGTAGCCACAGTACAAGCAGGCCAGCCCTACCGGGAAGCTTCTCTTACTCCACTTCTATATGCTTAGATGTTTGAAAGGTCAAACTTTTTTTTACAATAGTGAATGTAAGCAGTAGAAACGGGAGGGCATCTGTGATCTGTATGTAGTGAAGAGGACAAATGTGGGTACTTGAGAAGTAGCCTGGTATAAGAGTTAAGAGCATGGAATCCCAAGGCAGGTTGCCTGAGTTCAAATTCCAGCTCCACCACCATGCACCATTTATGTGACTCTGGACAAGTAACCTAGCCTCTGCGTTCCACAGTTTCCCCTTCTGTAAAAGGGAAATAATAATAATACCATTACCTAAACCTGATTGTTATAAAGGTATATATAGTACTTAGAGGGCTTCTCTGGTGGTGAAGTGGTGAAGAATCCGCCTGACAATGCAGGGAACGCAGGATTGATCCTGGCAACCCACTCCAGTATTCTTGCCTGAAGAATCCCATGGGCAGAGGAGCCTGGTGGGCGAGAGTCCATGGGGTCAAAAAGAGTCATACACGACTAAGCAACTAAACAACAATAACAACATGGTACTTAGAACAGAGCATGAAACACAAAAAGATTAGTTGCAACTGTTAGTACACATAGATTGCTCATAAGTCATACTTTTTTTAAAGATTTTTTGAAGTGGACGATTTTTAGTCTTTATTGAGTTTTTTACAATATTGCTTCTGTTTTATGCTTTGGTTCTTTGGCTGTAGGCAAGTGGGATCCTAGCTCCCCAACCACGGATCAAACCCAAAACCCTTCATTTGAAGGCAAAATCTGAATGACCGGATCGCCAGGAGGGTAGTTCCCCAAGTCATAAAAATTTTAAATCAGCTGTGCTGTGCTCTGTCACTTTAGTCATGTCCAACTCTTTGTGACCCATGGACTGTAGCCCACCAGACTCCTCTGTTCGTGGGATTCTCCAGACAAGGATACGGGAGTGGGTTGCCATGCCCTCCTCCAGGGGATCTTCCCAACCTACAGATCAAACCCATGTCTTCTGCATTGGCAGGTGGATTCTTTACCACTAGTGCTACCTGGAAAGCCTGGTTCATTGTGTAGAGGCATTAGAACAAGATATCTGCTACCTGTCCATAATGGCTATTTTGCAGTTGAGCTGACTATAGTTTCCTATTATTACTAATAAAGGCAATAAAAATTATTAGGTAGAATCATAGAACTTAAGAGCAGAAAGGGCTCTACTATTTCAAAGGTATCAGCCTACAAATACTAAGTTGAAGGTCAACAGATTAAAAAAAAACTCATGTAAGCTCAGAGGCAGAGATGGAACAGCCAAATGCAGAATTCAACCTTCATACCCCCTGCCCTCTTTCACTTTCAGAGACAGAGGGAAGAGCCTTCAGCTATGATGTAGACACCTTGATGTTCTGGCTTCTTGGGTCTCTACTGTAAGAGTTATCAGTCCCAGGATGTAGAGAATCCTTTGCTAGTAGGGGACTCCTTTGTGTGTAAAATACTGAGCAACCAGCAATTCCACAAGAAATCTCTCTTGCCTTCTTAAGTCTGTGGCTCAAATACTCCTGCAGTCAGCTGATTCGAGTAGGCTGTCATCTAACTATATAAAATGGAAACGATTACCATACCATTGAACACAATTAATTACATGGCATTTATTAATGGCTAATGGTATATGGAGCGATTGGGGGTAGGAGGAGGTGGGGACGACAGAGAATGAGATGGCTGGATGGCATCACCAACTCAATGGATATGAGTTTGAGTGAACTCCGGGAGTTGGTGATGGACAGGGAGGCCTGGCGTGCTGTAGTTCATGGGGTCGCAAAGAGTCGGACATGACTAAGCGACTGAACCGAACTGAACTGAACTGAATGGTATATGGGCTTTCCAGGTGACGCTAGTGGTAAATGCCTGTCAATGCAGGTTGGATGTGAATTGGATCCCTGGGTCAGGAAGATTCCCCTGGAGAAGGGAATGGCAATCCACTCCAGTATTCTTGCCCAGAGAATCCCATGGACAGAGGTGCCTGAAAGGTTACAGTCCATAGGGTCGCAGAGTCGGACACAACTGAAGCGACTTAACACACACACACGCAATGGTATACGAAGTAGAATTTCATTGACAAAATATTTTCTCAAAGATTACACATGATTCGGAGAAGGCAATGGCAAGCCACTCCAGTACTATTGCCCAGAAAATCCCATGGATGGAGGAGCCTGGTAGGCTGCAGTCCATGGGGTCGCTAAGGGTCGGACATGACTGAGTGACTTCACTTTCACACACTGGAGAAGGAAATGGCAACCCACTCCAGTGTTCTTGCCTGGAGAATCCCAGGGACGGGGGAGCCTGGTGGGCTTCCGTCTATGGGGTCACGCAGAGTCGGACACGACTGAAGTGACTTAGCAGCAGCAGCAACACATGATTGAAAAACAGAGGATCTACTATCACAACAAAATGGAAGAAGCAGTCTCATTGGACAGGAAATGTAACAGTTCAAAGGAGCTGAATCTACTCATATTTATGATCCAGTTGTGGGCAGGTACTTCGGAATAATGAAGAAATACTTGCATACCACCAGACATTCAATGTAAAATTCTCGGGGCATTCTTCAGACTTGTTTTCAAAATGAAATAAGATGTTGTGTCTAGTGGATGGGAGAGTTGTCATTTGAATGTATTTACAGCATCTTAAAAATCTGTTGTGGGACTTAAGGCTTGTCCCCTCGAATCCCTCCTCATTGTTGTATATTTAACTTTATGTCTGTCAGGCACGGCAAGCACTTCAGTCTCCCACTGTTCAACCAAGCATCAGAGCACAGAGGGAAAAAAAATGTTTCAACCCCAAAGGGGGGAAAAATCAGAAATAAAGATGAAAAAGAGAAAAACTTACAAATCTTATCTGGGCTTTCATTCAAAACAAATTCTTTATCCAACCTATAAAATATTGCCAAAAAAGCCTGCTATGGCGCAAAGGCTCAATCATCAAGGAACTGAAAAATTTATGGTGGATTTCCTGCCGATTTGTGGGGCTACTGGGTCCTGCTGTGATAAAACTCACAGAGTATGACAGGCATTTGAATAAACCTTTCTATCGTGGAACCTGGGTTCTGCAAAGGATGAACTTTAAGATTTTCTTCCAATACAGCTTGTGAAGCAAAACAAAACAAAATGGAGCCAAAGATAACAATAAAAGGGACACAAATAAGCATTTTATTTTTTTTAAACTACCATCTAGAGCTCCGGTTGGTTGAGGAGTCCAGACGATCCAAACTTGTGACCAAATGAAAATAAACCCATGGAATCTTTACACTTTGATTTACAGGCCGCCCAGGCAACCATTCTTGCAGTCTGCAGTCATGATGTTACTGCAGGGCACCCACTCCGTTACTCTTAAGATAGCAATGATTATTAAGCAGACAGCAGAGAAAGGCCTCTTATTTTCAAGCTAACACATTTTGGTTAGCAACACCACATACACAGGAGGACAAATGACTACAGTTTCCGAGCTGGTTCCCTCCGTCTCCCCTCCTTCCCACCAGCCGAGGACGAGTGTTCTGCTCTGGGGCCAATGGGCTTTCCTGCCAAACAAATCTAAGGAAAGGAAGGGGAAACAGGTCACAAGGCTAGACTGACCAGGACTGCCTCCACCACGGAGACAGGAAGCGCGGGTCCCCGGGGGTGACCCCTCTGCAGCTGTGCCCTTCCCCCTGACACACGAGCACGAGCACACGCAGTGATCCGTGAAGGCAGTGTGAGGGGAGTGAGAGAAAGGTGATGAGTTGACAGCATCCGCTAAAAGACATCCAGGGAAGCTGCTATTGACGGCGGAGAAGCACACGGTTTGGCGATCGGCCACAGGCACCACGTGCACGAAGAGCTTACTTTTTAAGGGCGCACATTTTAAAAGCAAAATTGAAAAAGTGGTAGTGGACAGAGGAGAGCATTCTTCCTTTGAGTGCCCCCGTCCAGGTAAACTTTGCCTCCGAGGCTAATGCCGGGCATCCGAGGAAACCATCTGAATATCAGACCAAAGACTGGATCCCCACCTGACACCAGAGATCACGCCGCTGCCTCCCTCTCCTCCCCTCCCCCAACCGCAGACAGAAACTGCTACCTACCTTCATGTTCACCCTGCTGATAGAAAAATATTAATTTAAGGCATATCAAAACACATTTTATAATGTATAAATATAATACCCAATAGACTCCTGAGAGATATACAAAATTAATCCCACTTGTGAAGGCCTTAATATTAGCTCTTTCCTCTTGGGAAGACTTTAAAATCCCACAAAAGCCCTTGATTTATTTCCTTCCTACACAACAGCAACAAACACTCACATAATTTTTGAGCAGTGTAAAATATCACTTTAATGTTACTGCATGGAGACAGAGAGAGAGACAGCTCCACTTAGAATGGATACTTGGATAGTGAAGGAAGTACTTACAGGTATCCTTTCCCTCAATGCATGAGCATAAGGCATTAAAGCTGCCAGCCGAGTTCAAGGAGAAGACAGCCCACTGAAACCTAAATGTGTTTCATACATATCTTATGCTTCACTTTTACGCTGCCTCTTCCAAAGGTTCATTAAATATGGGTATATACATCACTTTCTTTTATATTTAAGAAGTTAGTGAAGTCCTATCAACTCAGAAACATTTACCTCACATTAATTTTATATCCAGAAAGACACAATAATTATTAATCCTAAACTAAAAATTAAATGGATTTGGAGATTATCATTAATATAAGGTATAATATAATCATGATATAGCATCATTAATATGTAATTTTATGTAATATTGCATCAGAAGGTCAAAGAAAAGGAATATAAAAATTATATGCTTATTCTAAGCAAAAGTCTGTCAAATATTATCATCTTCCCACCTTCCCTGTTTGTGCCCTCATTGGATATGCTGGCTGTATGTAACACAATGTTTTTGCTTTCCAACACTCTCCCAACTAGTTTTTTCATCTGTAGCAAGTAAGAAAAAAGTTGGTTTCAGGCAAAACAAGACCTATAAAACTTGCTATATCTAACTTGGATTTCAAAAATAACTATTAGTGGGTCATGTCAAAGTGGAACTCAGAGCCTCCACTTTCAAGTAAAGTGTGCAAAAATCTTTGTGCTCACAAACACTTGGGTGCCAAAAGTCTTAGTGGAAGAATGGATATGCATGGCTATGGTTATTTTCTTATCGTTTTGTGGGAAACAGTGGTGAAAGAAATTAGTGTCTTATCAAGTTTGTTTCTGTTCAGGTGCAGAATAACAAAATTAGTATCTGTGCTATACTTGTATGGGTGAAAAACACTACACTAAATATAATATCACTGAAGCCACAATTATCTTGAATTAACAATCACCCATGATGACACAGAACAGTAAAGAGTGAAAGATGATTAGGACTTAAGAAATAGGAGGAAAGAAATGAGGAAGAAAATTAGCATGACTGAACTTTCAAAATATTTCTCAAGGATGCCACAATCTTCCATTAAAATTAATGTGCTGGTACATTTCTCTACACCCACAATCCAGTTAAAATACAAGATCCATCATATCCAAATTTTGTGACAATGGTTAAGTCTTCTTCAATCTGTGCAAATTACAAAATAAGGAAAATGTACTTCCTTGCCTCCATCATTTGGAAAATGACACCTTTTAAGTCAATAATGCAATACTTAGAGAAAATGGTGCCACAGCAAAATATGACAGCACAGGCGATGCAAATTAGAGCTAAAATGGAGAGCATTGCTATTCATGTACCCAGAAATGGGGTATTTCCAACATTCCCTACAACTTGGCTTTTGAATAGCACTGGAAAAAAAAAATCCGTCCTCTGCTGAGAATCCAAGTTCTTGCATTTGTGATATTCCATGTTACTTATTCATCAGTAAACGCTTCAGCAAATGACAAAAAAGAGAGATAAGTATTTCTAACAAAGAGGAGATTCAAGCAAATTTAAACCCCCACTCTCCTATTCATGTTTCTCCTTTAGGGGTCTATTCTCGTTTCAATTTGATGAGATTTGTGCTACTAAGTCCCATTAATGTCAAGGCAGGTGGTGATGTCCCCAAAGCACTACTGCCCGTGACTAGAACAGACCACTTGCTTGCTTTACTGACCCACAGAGCCCAGCATCACTGGCGATGAAACTCGAGTGTCTTGCAACTTCATCCCTTAATTGAGATCCTAACATATGGCAAGAATCCAAGGCCTCTGCTCAGGTTGTTTATCTTTCAATACTTCCAAGTCACTTACTGGCAAGAAGAGAAATGGCACTGTGATTTAAAGTGAAAGCTGTCCACTGGCTGCTCCTAATTTTTCCTGCTCCTCTTCTTCCTTTTAAATCTCTTTCCCTCCGCTTTTAACAAATAATAAATAACTATCACCATGGAACCTCAATAGACTTGCTCACCACTGTGAATAGTTATTATAACGTGATGTCATAACACAGGTCATTTTTTTTACAGTAGGCTGGCTTCAGTTATGTTATAACTCAGTTGTTTTAATAACTTTTACTCCTCTTTCTCTCTTTCTAAACTTTTAGTCTCTTTACAAATCTCAAGGAAAAACTACCCACATTGATGGGAAACGGGGGGGGGGGGGTGCTTAATTCTCATTCTGAAATCACATGAAATATACCAGCTGTTGCTGTTACCATAATCAGCCATACCACCCATGGCTTCTGTACTCAAAACGTCCCTGAAAAGGTAAAGAGGAGTAGTGAGGCAGTGAAAAACGGAAGGGAGAGCAGCATTGTTTATAAAACAAGAACCAACTTTATGTAAGAGGATTACATCAATCAAAGTTGTTATGTAATTAGTTTGGACACACAGACAACTTATAAAAATATACTGGAGCATTCTGCAATAATGATCTAATGCATTTCAACATATGTTAGCATAACTACAGACTCTGGCCCATTACCAATACGACAGTGGCTTTTGTGTAGAAGACCATGTCGAGTATTTATTTTTGACTGAGCTCTGTATGAATGACTTAGAATTCATTCAAAAACAAATGCCTTTTGCTTCTCTTGAACTTAATAGGCAACAAACTTCACAACGGATGGGCAACAGAATTTCCTCTTTGATAACCAGCCAGGGGAAAAACGTGTTATGCAGAGGAACGGACAACATATCCGTGTATAACAAACATATATTTTAAACAAAAACAAGGTCACATATGGTTGTGATGTGGTATTCAACCAGAGCACTTTTGATTGACATGTATACGAACACCGTGATGTAGAGCATAAATAGAAAATGTTTCAAATCCAAGTGTTTTACCTTCACATTATGGGAAATAATAAATACTGAATAATGTAATATAAGGTATTTCTATCTTGGGGTTCTAATGACTAACCACTTGAGCTCTGCTTTTGTGGTTTATAATGTCACCAGAACCCTCCATGGAATTATATATAGAATAAATGATAGGCAATGTTGAATTACAAGGCTATCAGGCTATAATACATAAAGTAAGTAGCTAATATAGCCTTATAAATTATAGGCTTTTATGGTCTAGCATTTTACAGCATAATGTCACAAACTGCAGTGATACGATATATTGATAAAGAATATGATATCACATTAAGTTTCAAAAAAAAATGTCCCTGGCACTACATTAGAGCCAAATTATTTCTTAGACTCGCAGGCTTGGAGCTGGAAGGATCCTTGGAGGAAGTTAGGCTCAGAGCTCCCCCACAAACACCAACCAAAGGCAGGCCTCCCCCGGCCCTCCTCCTCCGTGGCCCTGACAGATGGCCGTCCTGCCTTCAACACTCCCAGCACTGAAAAGAATAGGGGAAGTGTCAGAGAAATGCCTCAAACGTATACATGCAATAAAGACACATTATTAAGTAGCAAATGTAAAGGTTAAATGCCCATACCGTAGCTGAGTGCACACCACCATACTTTAACAGTCCGCACACACACACTTGTACAAAGGATTCTCTTTTTTTTTTTTTTTTACGAGTGACAAGGGACGCAGGAAGAGGAGCAAGACTCCTTTCTACTTCCTCTTTGTATCTCTTCCTTTTGTCTGTTTCAGGTACACTCACCATGCAGGATCACGGGATTCCACACTCTTCTTCACTCCCAGACACACACACGAAAGTCAGATCTAGAACCACACACATGACCAGATCCCGAAGGACCACAGGCTGCCTTCAAAGTGAGAAACAGAGATGCTGAAGACACAGCGAAGCTCGCCGCCAGTAGGTGTGCGGTTTCCTGCCAACTCGAAGAATAACAAGTGAACATTGACACAAGCTTCACCTGTGTCTGACCAGTTCCTTTCCAACTTAGTATAATACTGAGTTGACCAAAAAGTTTATTCGGGTTTTTCTATACCATCTTATGGCATTAAAAACAATAATAAATTGAATCGACCCAGTGAGAAGAATGGAGTTCTCCCAGTCCATTAGGAATACTTGTTTCAAATTTAGTAGTTTCGAGGAGTGATCAAAGATATTATAAACCACAGATCCAATCACCTCTAAAATGGCTTCTGAAGAAATATCCCATCACCCAAATCCACTATTCCCTGTACTCTCAATTCCTCACACTCTCTCGTACACACATTCTGAGTAAATCATTCCTTACACCTACATGACCCTCATTTTCTACTTCCTGGTTAAGAAATTCCTTTTATATCATCTCAACAAACAGCGGACTTAGGGGTGAAGCACCAAGTGATATAAAAATGACCCCTGGCTGCCCTAGGCTCCGGTGGCATCCACTGGTTTGTGTGGTGCTGGATCTGCAGCAACGTTTTCATAGCCAGACAGGAATAGAGAATAATGAGAAACGCAAGAAGCATCTAAAACACACGGGAGGAAATTACTCTTCCTGGAAACTGACTTTGATTTTGTTCCCATTCTTCAACACAAACACTAGGCAGACTGTCAAGAGAGGGGACGGGATGATTCCTGCACACACAGGGCACTTTCTCTCTCACAGCACAACACTGGCCCGAATCAACTCAGTTGATTCAAACCATGACGCACAAGGTTTGCTCCCAAGGATTAATTTATGGAAATGCAAAATGTGGAGAGATAGAAAACTTACTACTGAGTAATGACTCAGTAGTAATGTGGTGTTAATAATGACTAACATTTGCTGAACACTTAGTATGTGCTTTAAACTGATGCTGTGCTTGGCATGCATAACCTCCGTCACTTCTTAAGGGAATCTTATGAGGAGGGTACTATTATTACACGGGTTTGCAGATATGGAAGCACAGAAGGGTTAAGCAACTTCCCCAAATCACACAGCTATTAAAAGGCAGAGCTAGAAATTTTGCTCAAGCAATCTGACTTTTCTCAAAAATAAACACTATGATATACAGTTTTAACAACAAGAAAAAAAAAAAAAACTTCTGTGTGGCCCACTCTAAGAGGCTTGTGATGGCCCAGTGCAGTGTGAAGTATCTTATCAGGCAGGTGGTTATAATAAAGCATGTGGTCAAAAATAACAGAAGGAATCACAGGCGGTACTTAATCAGCATTTATTAGAATCCTGCTGGCCTAAAACTAGCAGAAAAAAATCCTCACACATCCCAGGCAAAGGTATTTTATCTTTTGTTCAAACTGGGATCCCACTTATAAGGCTCCTGAAAATAGCCCTTGTACCCTTCCTGAGAGAATAAGTAGGTTTTGAGGCAATCCCTCCTGCTTCCCTGTGGCTCAGACGGTAAAGAATCTGCCTGTAACGTGGGAGACCCAGGTTTGATCCTTGGGTCAGGAAGATCCCCTGGAGAAGGGAATGACAATCCGCTCCAGTATTCTTGCCTGGAAAATCCCATGGACAGAAGGGTCTGGCGGGCTATAGTCCTGGGGTCGCAAAGAGTCAGACAAGACTGAATGACAAACACACTGCTGCTTTCAGATAATTTAATTCTGTTTACGAATCTGAGGATTTCGGGGAAAAAAATAACTCCTCAGCTCCATTCTAAAGTATGTGTGAAAGTGTTAGTTGCTCAGTCGTGTCTGACTCTTTGCCACCCAGTGGACTGTAGCCCACCAGGCCCCTCTGTCCATGCGATTTCCCAGGCAAGAGTACTGGAGTGGGTTGCCATTTCCTTCTCCAGGGGATCTTTCCAAACCAGGGATAGAACCTAGGTCTGCAGATTCTTTACCGTCTGAGCCACCTGGTTAAGTCCTGAAGTATGAAAGGTAAAAATGAGAACACAGAGAACTGTTGAATAGTTTCATTAACATTTCTTCCAGCTAAAACTTTCAACAACTTTTTCGTTGGTGGCATCAAGTGCCTCTGGAACCAGGTGAAGGGAGATGAGAGTGCAGGAGAGAAAAAGGAGATGGGTGCAAAGGAGGAAGACAAGAGGAGAGTCAGAGTGGGGCCGGCTGGCTGGGAGAGCAGCATGGGGGGCAGCGGGCACGTCTAAAGCCTGGAAGGCAGCACTGTGCACCCAGCACAGCAGCCACCGAAGCAGGAGTAAGTTAAGGCTGGTGTTTCAAACCCAGGCCTTAGGGGAGCGGGGCCTGCTCCAGGTCAGTGTCTGGAAAGAAGAAGTCAGCAGAGCTGCCCACCTACCAACTGGCCAAGCGCAGAATTAATTCAGGGGTGGGGTGGGGGTGGTGATGGGAAATACAACGACAGGCAATGTGGTGGTGCCAAAAAATCAGTATCTCGTTACAAATGCGACAGGCTAGCATAGGAATCCTTTTGAAAGAACTGCTCAGAAGCTTAAAAAAAAATGAAATTATATACATAACTCCACACCTCAAATGGAAATAGTATTCAAGTAGGAAATTCTGTTGCTTTTCTTCCCCTTTAGGCCTTTACCAGGGACACCTGCAAATAAGAAATATAGGATAAAAAAAAAAATATCCCACAAGAATAAAGCACTTTCTGATTGATAAGGACAGCAAAGAACACAGAAGATGGCTAAGTGAAAGGCACCACGTGGAGCAGATCAAAGAGCTTTTAAAATTTTTAGGGCGCCAGATTCAAGTGTTCCAGTGGATACTTAAACGTGTTTCAGCACAAAACCGTTTCCTCAGATGCATTAAGGGCTCCAAGAAGGACTTTAGCCACAGTGTGCCGGCTTTGTCCAGAAGGCAGCTGGCACCTCTGTTTGTATAATGAGCAGAGCAAGGCCTTTCTCCAAGGAGAGAACAACCAACCTCTGACGAGAAGGCTGCCTGGGCCTCTCACACGTATCAAAAATCATCTCCACGTGGGACTTTTTTTTTTCCCTCGGAAAAGAGCCTCCACCACTCATGGAGCATTGAAAAGTTGCCGCTTTCTCTCTGAGGTGGAATTTCACCTCAGTCGCCTGATTTTGCCCCTCGTCCTTCTCTTCTTGAGGTGGCTCTGTTCTAATCCTAACCCTTGAAGGAGCCAGCGCTCAGCAAGGGTCACAATCTGAGTGGAATTCGAGGGCTCTTCCCTGGTCTCGGGTCCCACACTGGCTAATTAAAAGTTGAGGTCAGGCTCCAACTTCTGGGCCACAATAAATACCCCTGTAAAACCCTCACAGGGTGTGTGATGGCTCCATCAGCCAGGGCATTCATTTAAAGACAGGAATCATACCCCCTTCCAAGTTTATGTGTCTGCATTTAGTATAATTAATTTCATTGTCGTGATGTTTCAATTGAAAACTTCGCTGAAGGCAGCCAAGAAAATCATTCAAGAGTTAAACATGCCCTTCAATTTCAACATAAAATAACATTGTGCTGCTGTAAGGATACTATAAATTGGGGTAAATCTGGAAACACTGGACCCTCTCCGCCTTTCATGACTGAAGACTGGAATCTCTCCTTGCCACCATGACTAGAGTTTAAAGCACTGTTATAATTTGCCAAATTTCAAAACAGTTGGTGTTTTATTCCCTCACTTTGAAACTGAATCAGTGGCAAATCAATGCCCTGAGACAGCTCTATGACTGTAGCCACACCTAAGACACAAACCAATAGTTTCCCCCCGCTCCACCCCCCCAAAAAAAAAAATTCACGAGCGGCCACAGCTGGAACTATTTTACGCTGGATGGCTGGGTTCTGTGAGAACGCTCTCCTTGTCTTTTGTCTGTGAGGCTAAAAGAAGCTGGACTCAAAGGTAGCGTTCAGTCCCCAGAGGGGCCTGGGTAAACATGAGCCCAAGCCCCCAGCCCCCTCCTGATAAGGTCAGGTGACACGGTGTCAAAAGACAGCCAAGGAGAGAGCTAGAAAAGTGCACACACAAGGAGGATATTTTTCTTTCTTCTGGACAGAGATAATGAAGAGCAGAAATGGACCTCAAATTTTCTTATTCACTTGAACATGTAAGAAAGGGACTCCCACCCTCTCCAGCTCTACGTAGGTACATATATCCCCATTAACTGCAGACTGAGACAGGTACAGATGTGTGTAATAAATACACACACACACAAACACACACACACACCCCCCAGATCTGCTGCTGGAGCTAGACTACTTCCTGAATCAACGCACACTTTATTTTAGAACTTGCGCATCTACTGCAAAACTGTCAAAGCACCCTGAGTTTTCCAGTACAATTCAACAGCAGCAAAATAACATGATGCCACCCATCAGAATCAGGGAAATCATTTCACCCAAAATGCCTGAGTGCTTCCAAAATCTGAATTCAGAAGACAGAGGCTGCTGAGGGCTGGTGGAAAAATAAAGGGGAAAGAAAGAGTTCCAGGGATGAAGAAAGTCTTCAATAACGACGTGAGAGTTGGACAGCAAAGTGGCCACACCACCAGTTATGAAGTGGGTAGAGCACAAAGCATGACAGGCAGATGTAGTAAAAGAAAAGCACCATAAAAAAGAGAAAGAGATGAAGAAATATTTCCAAGTAACCAAGACAGGTACAATGGGAGTATTAAAAAAAGAAAGAAAGAAAGAAACAGCTAAGGTTGTGAAGAAACCACAAAACTGATGATGCACCTGAAAATGAAAACAACTTTTTGCATGTAAACGAAAGAGGTTTCTAGTGAGAAGGAATACACACACACACACACACACACACACACACCCCTATGCTCTCTCTCACACACACACACACACACACACACACACCCCATGCTCTCTCTCATAGACACACACACACGCATCAGGCATCTGACCATTTCAAAAGCAACATCTAAAATTTCATTAAAAAAGAGCCCAGCTGCTTCCTTACCCTGACTTTGTCTTTAAGGACTTAGCTAAGCTGAAGGAGTGGCCAGAAAAAGGAAGAAAAAAAATAACACAAAAAAAAACCACACTTCAACCCATCTCTCTCAAATTCTTTTATTTCAGCAATGCATTAAGCAATCTCCCTGCAGAGTTATTCTCTTCTTCCTGGTGTGGATAAAGCTCCCCCTGGGGAGCTCTGTAATTTCCAGCTTCTCCGAATTCAGGTATTAGTAAAGACCGCTTGGGGACACGCAACAATATAACTCTACATTTTCAGGCATTCGGAGAGAACCCCCTAAGGGTCCCAAGTTCAAATTTCTGAAATGTAGGCATTGTAAAAGGAACCTCGGGGGACTCCAGCAATAGAAATCTGCTGAATTCAAAGCATTTCCTAAGCCCTGGCAGGAGCCTTTGCTCCCACTGGAGGCTTTTTATAAAACATGTGTTGCTGACATGTTGACAGATTGCTCAGTGAAGTGTTAGGTGCATACACAGGCTGGCCATTTAGGGGGACATCAGTTTACCCTTCATCTCTACCTGAAGCACCATGTTTTATACATTACCCGAGGACAGGCAGAAAACAGACACTTTCCAACAAAGTATAGTATCACTTGGCAAAAGACAACCACCCCGTACACACACCTCTCTCCACCACCTACAAAACTACAGGTAGACTCCATGGTCCCACTTACACTCACCCGCATGCACGCGCACGCATGCACACAGGCTCACCCATGGCTGTACAGAATCTCCCCCAAATCACAAAAAGGTCAGAAAATAAATTAAGTGTACAGTGCAAGGCCCGGCCTTGAAATTGCCTCCATGTATCACGCTTCTGCTACATAGGCCAGAGCTCGGAGGGTATAATGAGCAAAGGAATTTTCTAATGACAGCTGACTGTTGGGAGGTAATCTGATCAAAGGCCGATATTAAATCCAACTTCTGCTCATATCAGGGTATTAGTGATGTACGACTTAATAACCCAGCAGCTCCAAAAGTGCTGCCGTGGC
>NC_142487.1:60000-125000 GCF_049115385.1 Moschus berezovskii | reverse complement strand
GAAGGATGAGTGAATGAATACATAGATGAATTCATTTCTGCACTACAGTCCATTTTGTTTTCAGCACATACATTTGATTTAGAAAAGCTTTGTAAAAAAAGCTTGATTTAGAAAAGCTTTGATTGTAAAGCTTTGTGGGTGCCTGAGAAAAGGCCAGTCAGGAAACCACTGTTAGAAAAGAGGCATTAGTCACTTTACTACAACTATTAATAGCCTTGCCAAAATGTTGAGGCTCCAGAATGGAATTCTACCAAGAGAGAATTGAATGATCAAAAATGTAGGCTCTTTCTTTCACATTCAACCATAAATCATGCCCCGATGAAATTTTTCTCATTGAAAATTGTCCGTGGTCAACACCAAATTCTCCATTTTTACCCTCTATCTAAAGTGAAAACTGACAAAAATCAAGCATTTCATTGAAATGAGCGCTTCCACACTTATTTGAAAAAAGGTATCAATTAAGTGCAACAAAATGAATAAATGTTCCATATCAGGGTTTTGGTTGATGAAAATCTCCCCAAGTTCTCATAGGGAATGTTTGAATGGGATCATCTTATTTGACAGTATCCCTTGGTATGGGTCATTCAGAAGTAGTGGGATTAAACACAGCCTCATAAGAGTAAATTATGATTTTGAGCTTCAGACTTGGGATTACAATAATTTAGAGTTAATTCAGAGAAAGCTGATTTTCCCAGTAAGCAATTAGTTCAGCTAGAAGTCTTGTCTTCTACCAGGAGAAATACAGGTGGAAATTGCCTTTAAACATCCAAAGATCCCTGAGTCGATAAACACCACAACCACTACAGATAATTTCACTGTCAATCGACGGCCACCACCCTTCTCACCAAGCCCTTGGCATGCCACCTCAGCAGCTAGTTAAACAACACACACCTCTATAGGTGTTATTTCCATTTTTCCACTGAGGAAACTGGAGACAATGTAGAATTTTTGAGTTTCCAGAATATGATCATCAGTACCCTCTCCAGGTACAATTGAGCTTGAAAAGTGTTTGAGGCTAAAGACATTTTTATCCCAGTGATTTGGAAGTTCCATTCACTTCGCCAAGAAAACAAACAATAACGACAACAAAAATTGTTTCTACTTCTTTTGGCACAAAAAGATTTTAGTACCTGACAGTAGTGGCACACAATACACACTTGCTTAATACCTATCAAGAGGAAGAAAAGAAAAAGGAAGAGGGAAAAACAAAAGAAATACAGGAGGAAAAGTAGTGCCATTAAGGCAAATTTTTTGAAATAGCCACATATAATTTTCCCTGGAAAAATCAGTAACAAGTCTTTGGCTTGAGCTCCGTGAGATGAGCCTGGCTACTGACATCTATGCGTGACGCTTGCCCCATTCCCACTTTTTGCTGTATCTCCTAAAACTATGACACTGCCTCAGATGACAGATTCACCCTATAATCTGGTGAATCTTATATATTTACTGTGAGAATATTCCCAACTGCATAGTTTTTCAAGCTCTGGGCCTCTTAGTTACCATCAGTACCATGTCATGGTACTTATACTTGACACAAAATGTCTTAGCATCAGGGAACAAAAAGGGAGCATCTCTGCAGAAATGACTCTCCCCAACAGTGGTATTTTAAAATCTCCCCACAGCCTCCTGGTATCATGGCTAGCTGTGTCTCCTCCTGTGTCCTTTATATGCCTACCTGTGCACAGGTATCAGGAAAAGTATTAAGTAATGTATTAACACACTATATAGTAGGTGGATGCGGGGACCAAGAGGAAAAATGAATCAACATTGTCAGGGGAACGACCCCCTCAGACAGGAACATACGGCTTCTCTTCTGGTTTCTGCCACTACCAGCCATGAAACCTTGAAAGAGCTACAGCTTTACCCCAAACACGAAAGCAGGAGGTGAGGGGATTAGGAACTAAAGCAGAGACCTTCAAACTATTTTTGCCTACTTGTTCTCCAAACAAAATATCAAGCGGAAGATCCAAGACAAATAAACCTGCTTTTAAGAAAACCACATAGTTTGAACCCAAGATGGGATGCTCCAAGTACACCCCCCATTCCCAGCCCCCAGCTCCACCCTTTTCTCCTTCTTCCCATTGTATTAAATGATCTTCAAGGTTACTTCGAAGCATGCTTGCCTAGTGGCTTCTTTTTTGTGCATTTTACTTTTAATTCTAAGTTGAAATTTTAATTTTCTTAATTCAAGGTAATAAATTGGAGTTTCCCCGGTGGCTCTGACAGTAAAGCGTCCACCTGCAGTGCAGGAGACCCAGGTTCAATCCCTGGGTCAGGAAGATCCCCAGGAGAACGAAAAAGGTAATAAATTGGGAGGGGGAGATAGAATATAAAATACAGTAAAAAGCTCTGGATACACTTTTGCTTAGTAATCATTTTAATCAATAATTAAACTAACATCATCTACATAATGGCTTCCCCCGAAAGCCATCTTCCATCCCAGAGTTTATCACTAAACACTCCTTCACCTTCTGCCCAGATGAGGGCTCCAAAAAGAGTTGTTGCTGCACTAACAGATTTTCTTGTGCCCGTGTACACACAAACACACACACACACACACACACACTCAATCACTCACTCACTCCGCAATTTCTTAGAGGTCTCTAAACAGACATTACCAAGAAATTTACACTAGAGAATCAATCAATCATTGCTCCAGGAGTACAATATTTAAAACTAGCTTTTCTGGATTCTTCCTCAAGGTGATCGCACTATTGCAGCTCTTTAGAGATTTAACAACAAAATTATTATTTCCAAACTTTAATTGAGCTTCTTAAGATAGGTATTTATGATACTCTTCAAAACACTTGGAGATTTTATGCTCTACAGTGGAATATTTCGTTGTTTTATTCGTTTTCACTTTTTATATTTCAGGTATTTAAATAGTATTATGTGACTTTATCTGGAAAATAAATCAATTTGGCAATTTGCTTTTAGCAAACGGTGATTCCATAGCTTCTTGAACATGATACAACCTTCAAGCAAGACATCCCCCTTCAAGCCTCCACCAGTGGGTATTTTATGACTGCCACGTGATTTAAATTAAAGATCCATTTTGAAGGCACAACACTTTTTCAAAAAAGTAATGTCTTATGATTAGCAAATTAAGGATGAGTTTTTCTCGTTTGCCTGCAAATAATTTCTCCAATCCAGAGCATGAGAAGTGACCTCGAGTTAAGGAATATTATCCTTGGTAAGCAGTAACCTAGAATCTTAAAATGTTCATCTTTATCACTGGTATTTTGAAGTTGCAACTTTGATCCATATCAACATAAAAAAGAAATGATTTTATTAACATTCTCTTTCATTACTGGATAATACTCTGCAATGCTGTTACTACCGGGGAACTATTAAGGGTTTCCCTGAAAGAGGAATTCACGATGATTTTAAAATAATAAGAGTAATAAAAATGTCTTGGTTTCTCTAGATAAGATGAGCATTTTCATTTTCTCCTTGCTCTCATTTTCTGCTGATCCTCTGGTCAATTTGCATCCAGGTATGATCCAAGAGACTGCATTAATCAATAAAGATGCATAGAACATGGGAAAATAATTATGCTACAAATTAATTATCAAATTTGATTCTAAAGGCCTGGATCTCTTCCTCCATACTCTGAAAAAGCCGGCCTTCATTTATTATTTTTTAATTAGACTGGTAGCAAGTGTTATTTCTCACCATGTGTAAATCACACTTGCAAGTGACAAAAAAGGACATGTGGTAGCAACTTTATCTCCACCTCTTACAATTGCCTTCCATCTTTAGGAGCAGTGCTGTGTGGCTGGGTTAAGTCACTTCAGTCGCGTCCGACTCTTTACACTGCTATGAACTGTAGCCCGCCAGGCTCCTCTGCCCGTGGGATTCTCCAGGCCGAGAATACTGGAGTGGGTTAAGCCATGCCCTGGGATCAAACCCATGTCTCTTATGTCTCCGGCATTAGCAGGTGGGTTCTTTATCACTGTGCCACCTGGGAAGCTCATTGAGAAGCAGGTTTGGGCATAAATATTTCTGTACAGCTATCTCTGGCATCTTTTTCTCTTTAAAAGAAAAAACTGATTTAGTGTACATATGTACAAGAAAGTGCAGGACAACAAATGGACACCCTAAATAATTATAACAAATGTGTGTGCGTGCGCAGTTGTGTCCAACTCTTTGTAACCCTTTGCACTGTAACCTGCCAAGTTGTCCATGGGGTTTTTTCAGGGAAGAATACTAGAGTGGGTTGCCTTTTCCTCTTCCAGGTGATCTTCCTGATCTAGGGATCAAATCCGCATCTCCTGTGTCTCCTGCATTGTAGGTGTATTCTTAGCCACTGAGCCATTAATTTGTATGCATGAAACAACTACTCTAGACAAGAATGAGAATACTGCTAGCACCTAGAACTTCTCATCAGCTCCTCCCCATTCCATGCATTCTATCTACCCTAAAGACAGCTGCTAACTGACTTTTGTAGTGATGATTTCCTTTCTTCTTGTTATCTGAACTTTGTACACAACCTTAAACCACAGAGTCCAGTTCTGCCTGGTTTTGAACTCTATGTGAATGGATTCATTCTAAATACATCCTCTGTTGTCCTGCTTGAGTCAGCTCTACATGTGTCGGGGTTATTCATCTTCTTGACTGTAGCCATCGGTTCAGTTCAGTTCAGTCGCTCAGTCGTGTCTGACTCTTTGTAGGCATAGTTCATTCATTTTCCTTGCTGATAATATTCCATTATTTGAATGCCCACAATTTGTCTCCTGGTTGCACATCTGAGTTGTTTCCAGTTTTGATTATTACAGACACTGCTGCTCTGAATATTCCGTTACGTGTCTCCTGTACACATATTTCTCTAGGGTATCGAGAAGTGGGACTGCTGAGTCACAGAATTTTCATACCTGTAAGTTTACATGGATAATGTCAAACCATTTTCCCAAAGTGGTTCTACCAATTTGCATTCCCATCTACAGTGTCTGAAGTTCCCCATCACCCCAGATCCTTGTCAACACTTAGAACTGTCACACTTATTGCCAATTTGGTGGGTATGTGGCCTAAGAAATTTTGCTTTTGTCACATTCCTGTTACCTTGGTCAGAAGCACTGCATAAGCACAGACTGCATGGGAACAGGTGAAGCTGAGTCCTTTTTTCTGTTCCTTGTCTGTCTTTGTTTCTCAATGGCCCTAGGCAGGTTTAGACCCAGTGATTTAGAAACTAACTTCTAACTCTATTTCATTTCCTTTTATCTTCCTATAACTTTACAAAATAGACTGTGTAGATCTATGATCCCTGGTAATACTATCCCATTTGATAGGACCACTAGGTACAAAAAGCATAATTCCTCAAAGAGAAATTACTGCTAAGTGCCACTACCCTCCCCTGTAGACACTATTTTGTTCGGTAATACTATAGGTTACACTTGAATTCTTCCATGTATAGAAATTTCACATTTTGAGCATCAATTTCAAATATGCAAGTTGCACATTTCCTATTTGCCTAGACTTGCTACAAATTTGGGACTTGAAATTCTGTCTCCAAAAAGTCATACATCATTCTAAATAGAAGTCCATTGTTGACAGTCTTGAGATTTAAACCTCAGGAAGTTGGTGGGGTGTATATGGAATGGGAAAAAAGATCAGAGAATTTTCCTTGAACAAACACTCTTCCTTAGTGTTCTGACCTTCTCAGATCACACTGGGGGATGTTTACATTGAAGAACCTGTCTAACTTCCTCTCCGTCTCTGCAAATACCTTCTTTTCCTCAAGGTCAAGTTCAAGTCTCCCCTGCCATGAAGTAGGCCTTCCTGGAACAGGATGAACCTTAATAACCTCTTATGACTTGACTATACACTTTGGTGCTTAACTATATTCTCTAAGATGTAGCTCCTTGTGTTTAATCATAATTATAATCATTGGACATTCAGTTCCTAGAAAACAGAAACCTTTCCTATTTTGTTAAATGCTGCATCCTTAAGAAAACATGCCTGGAACATAGTTGATGGCTCAAAAAATAAGTACTAAATGAATAAATGAAAAAAAAAATTACTTTTTTCTGTACTTGTTTGATATGCACATGTGGTCACCTTATGGATATTAAAGATTCATAATAAGCAATCATTTCTTTGTATCTCTTGGTTTCCCCTACATCACTAAAGGTGACAGATGTATAATATATTGAAATGGACACAAAATAAGAACCACAATCCTTAAGATTGGCACTCCTTCAAAAAATATATAATATAAAATTGAAGTTAAGAAACTAGAGAATATATTAAATAAAATAAGGACAAATACCTTTCATTTATACTTTATAATACAGTTTTTCTAACAGATATTAGAGTAAGTAGGTGCTGGTCATAATCAGAGTCTGTGATAGCTTGCACAAAATCAATTGATAAGATTCAAGCTACAGCAAATACATGAGAAATTCCTTTCTGATTGGTTTAGTGTCATCAAGATATTAAAAGAAATCATTGTTGAGGTGCTTTGAAAGTGCAAGACTATAATACAGTTTGCTACTAGAAAAAATAAAGCATGAATGTAAACACTACTGAACACAGTATGACTTCAGAAAATAATAATATTGCAATACCATGAAAGTTCTGCCCAAATGGAAGACCTACCCTACTGTACTGTCAAAAAGTGGACACAGACCACAGGGCCTTGAGGGAAACTGCAAATAGAAATCAGTAATTCCTCTACCTGTTCAGAGATGAAAACTCTATTTTTAAGGAATACCTATATAGATGCTTTTGTTTGCAAGAAGTCAGAGTTAGACATGTCAGACATTTCTGTCCATTTTTAAGAATCTCCATAAATCCTTGGTAAAAACCCTCAAATAGAAGTCCTTCCCACTCTTAGATTTCCCGACTGAGTCTTTCATAAATAAGGATATTCATTCATTCACTTAACATTTACTGAGGCCCCACTATGTACCAAGAGCCTGGGCAACGTACAACACATTCAATTATTGATGCCAGTGTTTTGTTAAACAGAGTCTTTTCTTTGTTTTGAAAAGAATCCCTTAACTCTATTCTGCTCAGAAAGCACAGGTTGGTCCTGAGTTTCAATTAGGTCACAGAGGAAAAAAGTGTGTATAATCACACAAAGAAACACAAAATATACCAAAACCTTTGGACTACCAACTCTGCCTGCCTGTTCTTCCAAATGACATCATAATCAAAGGTCTCTACCCATTAATGAATCTGGGACAAAGCCATACAGCCAGAACATCTCTCGGACACATTCTGCCTGTGTTTTGGCACATGGACAGGTCAGTGTAAATTTCAGATGAGGCTTTAGGCTTCTTAGGGCCCCTCTCTCTCCTGTTAAATCAGATCTAAGGTGGTGTTATATCAAATCTAAGGTTCGGATGAAGAGATGCAGTTACACACATCCTTCCTCATCCCCTGCTGTCACATCTCAAGCAACTACAGTCCCAGGACCTTTACACCCCTTTAAAGATGTCTTTGGAATTCAGTTTCCCTCAGATTTTTACATTTTTAAAGTGAACAGCTGGGTGCTCAGAGTGGTACTTGATACGATTTTCTTTGACCCTGCTCCACTGCAGCGATTGCACTGGCCTACTATATTTTTAGGAACAGTAATCACTGTGAAGCATAAGATATTAGACTTAGCTGGTTTAAAAGAAAAAATAAAGAGCACTGGAGGAGGAATAACTCATCACGCTGGAAAGATGGGAAACAATTCACAGGCAGTAGTAACTGGAACACACGTGTGGCTTCACTGAGAGAAATTAAAACATTCTAAAGTTTCACTCTACACGCAGGATCACATCGCTCTTCTGAACAGTGAGCCTGCCCTGAAACAATGCAGCCCTGGCTCCCGGCCAAATGACCAGACCACAAACGTGGATACACCTTGGACAGCGGACATCCTGGGCGCAGCAGCAGCAAAGTTCCAGCTCCCACCACTTCCCACGTGGAAATCCAGCAAAGAAAAACAACCGAGCAGTCACATGATCCAGGTTTGTCATCCTCTGCATCTGTCTTCATGTGTAAACATCTCAATGCAGAAGGAAACTGACTCATCCCTGTCAGGAAAAGTCCGTTTTCCTCTGCCTAGCATCTACCAGGACTTGGCCCACGTGAGGTCTGGGTGGGAAGCCCTACAGGACACGCACTTGTAACTTTACACAGCAAAATCTCAGCTGCTTCAAATACGTTCATGCGACAAAGCCCAATGAAGGAGTCCTGGAGGAAAACGAATAAGGTGAAACCAAATAACAAACAGATTTATTTAAAAGAGAAATTTTCTATGAACCAAGGGGGAATGTGAAAAAAAGTAACTGGGAGGAATTCTGAATACAGATAAAATTATAAACTTCAAAATTACGGAAACTGTAGTACTTTCATTGGGAGACAAATACTTTAGGCACCACTCAATTATTGCACTGTCTTCCACTCCTAATAGCATTTAGAAGATTAAAGGGGAAAACATTGTAATGTCTTTCATAAAATCGTCCAGGTGAAAAAACCTCTATATTTGACCAATGGTTCTTTATCAGTAAAGATTCCCAATGACATATGACAATAGGTGGTGGTTGTATAGCTGCTAAGTCTTGTCCAACTCTTTTGTAACCCCAGGGACTGTAGCCCGCCAGGCTCCTCTGTCCACGGGATTTCCCAGGCAAGAATACTGGAGTGAGTTGCCATTTCCTTCTCCAGGGGATCATCCCAATCCAGGGATCAAAACCATGTCTCCAGGCAGATTCTTTACCACTGAGTCACCAGGAAAGTATCATGACAATAGGATTAAAACATTAAGGACACCATGATACAAGGAGGGAAGGGGATACAGATTAAGAAAGTACAGTATATAAATTCTTGTTTCCAATTTCTCAGTTTGATACAGAAGATCAATAAAAATTACATGACAGACTTGGAAGAAAAGAAGTGATCATAAGAAAGACTTGGGTTTCTGTAGTAAGTTGTGTTTCCCAAGGATGTGACAACAACCCCCAGCCCCCATAACCTTCTTATTTCATCGTCAGAAAGTGGAATTGGTTTCCCTTCTTCTGGAATTTGAACTGGACCCAGAACTTCTGTTAACCAACAAAGTAAGATGGATGTAAAAACACTGTGTTATTTCTGAGCCTGGGTATCGCGATACGGAAATTGAGACCTTGGAGCGCTCCTTAGAACTCAGGCCCCTGCTGTGAGAAGCCAGAGAGAGGGAGAGACAAGGCTCACACCCCCTTGCATAGCCCTAGCTAAGCACCCAGTGGCAGCCAGGACCGGCCATGGGGACCTCCAAGTCAACCTCATGAAAAAATCAGCCAACCCAACCTTGAAAAGTAACAAATCATTATTGTTTTTAAGCCACTAACTTTTATGGTGGTCCATTACCCAAAAAAACCTAAAAATATCAATGTGCTGTGTGTGCTAAATCGCATCAGTCATGTCCAACTGTAGGCAGGTTCTTTACCACTAGCACCACCTGGGAAGCCCCCAAAATATCAATAATACTTTATTAAAGCAACATTATAATACACTGACTTACACACACAGACACATAATATGGCAATATAATAAGAATGGTTATTTTGAAAATAAATGTTTTGATCAAAGAGTGTATAAATAAGAGAGTGTTCTCAGTTTGGTATGTCTTTACATCTCTTATTATTAAAAGTTTTGGAGGTATTAGATCATAAAATGTCCCAAAGCAAACTTAAGTGAAGGAGCTACTGCAAATTTTGAAAGTTATAATAGACATGTTAAAGTTCCTCAAAAACACTTACAAATATTTAATCTCAGCAAAGATATTAAAAAGGCATATGCACCTTATATTGAAAACTTTCTGCAGAATTCCCTGGCAATCCAGTGGTTAGGACTCGGCACTTTCACTGCTAGAACCCAGGTTCCATCCCTGGTCGTGTCTGACTCTTTGCAACCCCATGGACTGTAGCCCGCCAAGCTACTCTATCCATGGGATTCTCTGGGCAAGAATACTGGAGTGGGTTGCCATGCCCTCCTCCAGGGGATCTTTCTGACCCATGGATCGAACCTGGGTCTCTTGCATTGCAGGCAGATTCATCACTGCTGAGCCACCACGGAAGCCCAGAGTACATCTACTTACAGATAAATACGTGGTACAACTTCTGGACCAAAACAAACGTGCCCACTTGAACACAAGGACATCACCCTCTAAAAAGCTGTTATTCAACCTGGAATGTGCTTCAGGGTAATGGCTTGTGGTGTGATCCATTATTTATCTCACCTTGATGCAACAACTGGGAAAGCAAAACCACCACTGGACTTGGAGTCAGAAGTTCCATGTCTGAGTCTTGGTAGGGCCAGTGGATTGCTAAGTGACACTGAGTCTGGATGTTTTGTTCCGTAAAAAGCGAGTGGGACCAGATGAACTCTAAGTGTCTTCTTAGCACTAACCTTGCATTACTCTGCTCTTCAAAACCAAATGGAAAACTGCTGTCTTCTATAGCCCTCCATGTGTGTAGATTATCCAGTGTACTCTTGAATTTCCCCTATTTGTTTGTAGATGCCAGGGGGCAGGTGGCAGGAAGAAGAAGGGATATGAGAGAAGGAAGAAGGGTACATGGAGGTTGTTAGAGGCATGTGACATGCACGAGGTGAAGAAGCAGGGATGTCACATGCTGACTGTTCAGCAATGGCAGATGGCCTGGGCAGGTCCATGTTGCAAGCCAGCAATGAATGGTAGGCTAGTGGCGCCTTGGTGACATGTCACATCCAAAAAGCAGGTGAGTGACGTACTCTCATTCAACTGACTTCTCCGTTCCAAGACACACACAGAATGGAGACTATTTTACAATGTTTTCTTAGAAAATACAGTTTCTGAGGTTAAGCAGGATGGTGTTGAGGTTTGCTGGGTGCACAGAAGTTCCATGTGCTGTACTGTGTTTTGGAAAATGTTCCCTGGAGTCCTATATCCAAAATAAGCATGACTTGGCTGTATTAAGGACTTCTTCTCTAATAAAGATATGTTTTATCTTTCTCTGTAGGAATACTACCATTTGAAACAATCAAGATGGACAAAGCAGAGAGTCCTAGATTGCAGTTCTGCCCTGGATTCAAAAACAGTTTCTCCATTGGAAAATCTGATGTGCTATTTACTAAATAATTAAAGAATATAGGTTATCACCCAGAGAAAACGGTCTGTCCATGTTGGGAGTTTAAAAGGCTCTTATGTTTTAGCAGGTATTCTAAATTATACATGCTACTGGAAGCGAGAAATATCACCAGTCATATGAAAGAACACAAAATCCAAATATTCAAGTATGCTAATTGTGGGAGAGACTATGTCAGTTGCCTACCTCAAAATCCATTTTTCCATTCCAATGAGATGTAAGCGGCATTACTGCACGGGGTTGATGGAAAGAATGCTTAAGGGGAGCCCTCTCAGACTGGAAGCTCTCATCTCTTTCGTCTTCTTTCCCTACTCTCCATCTAGACATGGGGACATGGAGGCCAGCAGCCTGCCTGGCCTGCTTCACAGTGTCAGCGCCACGATGAGACGCAGAGCGCTAAGAAGGAAAACCAGCTCTATATTGCTCATCTCTAGAATTCTCACACAGAAGCAAAAAATACACTTTTTTCTAATTTAGGCTGCCGTTCTTTGAGGTTCTTCTGTTGTACATATTTACAGTGTTAGTCACTTCAGTCACGTCCAGCTCTTTGAAACCTCATGAACCGTAGCCTGCCAGGCTCCTGAGTCCATGGGATTTCCCAGGCAAGAATACTGGAGTGGATAGCCATTCCCTTCTCCAGGGGATTTTCTCAACCCAGGAATCAAACCAGGTTTCCTGCATTGCAGGCAGATTCTTTACCATTTGAGCCACCTGGGAAGCCCACATATTTATAAAGCTTACAAATTTATCCGAACTCTACTTTCAATTTTAGACACCTAAGCCTCGCGATCCAATCTGCATTTGGGGCCCAAACTCCTACCTGATATAAATGGCTTGTTAATTGCACACTGAGGAGAAAAAGCATATCTTGGGTGGTCAGTCATTCAGCATATTTTGTTACATAAAATAAAAATGTTTAGAAGTAAGCTCAATTTCTTTTTGCCATGTCAATACAGAAATCGGTGGTTGAGAAAATCACAGAAGATCGTGATTTCTCAATCTTTTCATTTTCTAGAGGAGATAATACTGACCTGCCTCATGAGCACAGGCAGAGGATTAACTAATTAGTGATTGTCAATCACCATGAAAATATAAATTTAAAGAAGCAATAAGACTTTTCATTAAACTATTAATAGCTGTGATAGTAATTTCTTCCTTCACTGGAGAAAATTTACATTAGATAAGCACCAAAGGCTCATAGCATAATAATAAAACTTAAAAGAAAATTAAGTCTGAAGACACTTCACAACCTTTCAACAAAAGCACTGGGCAAAAGACACTCCTATCAAATGTAGGGTCGTGGAAACAGGCCCAATATATTTCTAATCAATAAAGAAACTTCCCATGGTACTCCAAGTGGGTTAGTTTCTTTCAGAGGAGTACTCACTTTTCAGGTGTTCGTGGATTCTACCTACTTGATTCTGGTTCAAGCTACTCATAAAACAACCTAATGCAGACAAGGATTTTTTTTTCCTTGTTAGTAACTACCCTCCTGGTTCCTTATTTTGTACACACCTACATTCAGAAAACTAAGATCATGGCATCTGGTCCCATCACTTCCTGGCAAATAGATGGGGAAACAGTGGAAACAGTGGCTGACTTTATTTTGGGGGGCTCCAAAATCACTGCAGATGGTGACTGCAGCCATGAAATTAAAAGACACTTGCTCCTTGGAAGGAAGATTATGACCAACCTAGACAGCATATTAAAAAGCAGAGACATTATTTTGCCAACAAAGGTCTGTCTAGTCAAGGCTATGGGTTTTCCAGTAGTCATGTATGGACGTGAGAGTTGGGCTATAAAGAAAGCTGAGCACCGAAGAATTGATGCTTTTGAACTGTGATGTTGAAGACTCTTGAGAGTCCCTTTGGACTGCAAGGAGATCCAACCAGTCCATCCTAAGGGAGATCAGTCCTGAGTGCCACTGGAAGGACTGATGTTGATGCTGAAACTCCAATACTTTGGCCACCTAATGATGCAAAGAACTGACTCATTGGAAAAGATCTTGATGCTGGGAAGGATTGAAGGCGGGAGGAGAAGGGGATGACAGAGGATGAGATGGTTGGATGGCATTAGCGACGCAATGGACATGAGTTTGGGTAAACTCTGGGAGTTGGTGACAGATAGGGAGGCCTAGCGTGCTGCAGTCCATGGGGTCGTAAAGAGTCGGACACGACTGAGCAGCTGAACTTAACTGACTGACAGCACTTTTGGGCTTCCCTGGTGGCCTCAGCTGGTAAAGAATCTGCCTGAAATGCTGGAAACCTGAGTTCAATCGCTGGGTTGGAAAGATCCCCTGGAGAAGGTAATGACTACCCACTCCAGTATTCTGGTCTGGAGAATTCCATGGACTATACAGTCCATGGAGTCACAAAGAGTTGGACATGACTGAGCAACTTTCATTTCACAGTATTTTTGGGCTTCCTGGGTAGCTCAGCTGGTAAAGAATCCTCCTGCAAGGGAGGAGACCCTGGTTCAATCCTAGGTCAGGAAGTTCCCCTGGAGAAATGATAGGCTACTCACCCAAGTGTTCTTGGGTTTTCCTAGTGGCTCATGTGGTAAAAAATCCACCTGTATTGCAGGAGACCTGGGTTTGATCCCTGGGTTGGGAAAATCCCCTGGAGAAGGGCATGGCAACCCACTCCAATATTCTTGCCAAGAGAACCCCTATGGACAGAGGAGCCTGGCGGGCTACAGTCCATGGGGTCACAAAGAGTCGGACAGGACTGAGTGACTAAGCACAGTACAGCACAGCACTTTTACAGGCACTGGGCCTTGCTTTGAACTCTTGAATACTCTTGAGTGCATGACTTCCTATGACACAGTGCTTGTGTGTGTGTGTCTGTGCTCAGTTGTGTCCAAGCCTTTGCCACCTATTGGACTGTAGCCCATCAGGCTCCTCTGTCCAGTGAAATTATTTTCTGGATGAGATACCAAAATTTTAACTCAAAGTCTTTTTTTCTCCATCAGCAATTCTCTACCTAGGATGCACCATCGTGCCTTAGTGTCCCCCTCCACCCCATTCTGTTCACTTCGTCATGATCTCTCAGGTGGAGGTCGTCTTGGGCATTTTCCACAAGGCCTCTCCTGCCAGCTCCTCTACACACTTTCCATTCCCTTTTTTGGACATTTATAGAGCTTATCACTTATATTAGCCATTTTACAATGCAGCGCCGCAACAATATTACATTTTTAAGTATGTGTATTTTGTTCACCAAGTGCCCAGTAAGACCCTTTGCAAATACAGATTCACATTTCTTTGTGCCCTCACAATGCGCAGCAGAAGATGGGAACACAGTAAAGATTCACTAATACAAATGTGTCCATGTTAAGTACATTGCTTTAATGGTTTGTTGTGTTGTTTAGTCACGGAGTCATATCTGACTGTTTGTGACTCCATAGACTATACCCACCAGGCTAGGCTCCTCTCTCCATGGGATTTCCCAGAAAGAATACTGGAGTGGGTTGCCATTTCCTTCTCCAGAAGATCTTCCTGACCCAGGGATAGAACTGTCATCTCCTGTTTGGCAGTCAAGTTCTTTATCACTGAGTCACCTGGGAAGCCCAACCCCTATCTTTAATGGCTGATGCCCTACAAAAATAGCCAACTGTCTTTATGGTCACTCATTGCACAAATGCATTTCTCTAGGCTCTTTTCCCCTAGAAAACAGAAGTACAACATTCCCACATTGAAATGAATTCACTTAGACCAGATGATTTTCCAAACCATTTATCATTGGAGCCTCTATTACTGCCAGACCAATTTCATGATGCTTACGCATGCCTGCTAACAAGGAGGGATGAATATTTTTAATTGCACTAAACTAAAATTAATATTTTATAAGTTTTGAGCTAATCCACAAAACCAGGGACAATTTTTTAAGACATTCTAAAAAAAGGTAGGGGAAAATTCTGTGACACTGACTAAATAAGCTATGAAGATAATATGACATCCATTGCATCAATACAACTATCTTTCTTATACTTACACACACCAGAGTTCAGGCCAAAAACTTATATCAGGGTCTTAATTTTTAGTATTTTATATACAATAAAGTTAGAATGCATGCAAGCATGCTGAGTCACTTCAGTTGTGTCCGACTCTTTGCAACCCTAAGGACTGTAGCCCACCAGGCTTCTCTGTTCATGGGATTTACCAGGCAAGAATACTAGAGTGGGCTGCCATGCCCTCCTCCAGGAGATCTTCCCGATTCAGGGATCGAACCCACATCCCCTGCATTACAGGTGGATTCTTTACCTGTTGAGCCATCGGGGATGATTTCTCTTCCATACAAATCTGAACATTAAGGTCTTACTAGATTCAGAAAACAAAGATCATGGCATCTGGTCCCATCACTTCATGGGAAATAGATGGGGAAACAGTGGAAGCAGTGTCAGACTTTATTTTGGGGGGCTCCAAAATCACTGTGGATGCTGATTGCAGCCATGAAATTAAAAGATGCTTACTCCTTGGAAGGAAAGTTATGACCAACCTAAATAGCATATTAAAAAGCAGAGACATTACTTTGCCAACAAAGGTCCATCTAGTCAAGGCTATGGTTTTTCCAGTGGTCATGTATGGATGTGAGAGTTGGACTGTGAAGAAAGCTGAGCGCCGAAGAATTGATGCTTTTGAACTGTGCTGCTGGAGAAGACTCTTGAGAGTCCCTTGGACTGCAAGGAGATCCAACCAGTCCATTCTAAAGGAGATCAATCCTGGGCGTTCACTGGAAGGACTGATGCTAAAGCTGAAACTCCAATACTTTGGCCACCTCATGCGAGGAGTTGACTCACTGGAAGACTCTGATGCTGGGAGGGATTGGGGGCGGGAGGAGACGGGGACGGTAGAGAATGAGATGGCTGGATGGCATCACCGACTCGATGGACATGAGTTTGAGTGAACTCTGGGATTTGGTGATGGACAGGGAGGCTCGGACACAACTGAGCGACTGAACTGAACTGAACTGAGAGTGATGATGAGCATGTTTAATTAAACTAATCCTTACTTACCCCCTCACCTCATTCTCTCTAGCATCAATCATACATGAGTCTATTTTGAATTTTAATAGGGGTAGAATTTAAGACATTACCAGGGATTATGTCACACTAACTTTTCTGAAACCTCTCAGGTTTTTGGAAGATATTCAAGTCTGGAATCTGAATCATGTGACATATCTTCAAAGGAATCATTACCCCCTTTAAGCACCCACTGTGTACCAAGCACCTTACTAGAATGACACACCTGCCATCTCATTTAGTCACCACAATCCTACAAGACTGACAATATTACTACCTTTTTATGATTGCCCTGACTTTACAGATTAGGGCATTTTAGAGTAAACATCTAAGTCATCTACCTAAGGCCGCACAGCTAGTTAGTGGAGAACTGGGAAGGGCATGTGGGGCAGCCAACTTCCAGAGACCAGCACTCTGTACATTATATACTGATATCGACACAGCTCTTTTTACCTATTTTAAGATTTCAGAAGTTTTGTTAATTCATTTTTCCTTTCAAAGTTTGGTAAGAATTAATTACTACCAAATGATTATATTGATTTTTTTTAAGTTAATGGAGTTTTTTAATGAAAATAATACAAAAGAAGATGATGGGAACTATAACTCTGAAAATCAGCCATAAAGCAACCTGTTAAGATTTACAGGATGGTCACAGATTCCAAGAAAACAAAAAAGAATAGTAAACTTAAATCTATTTAGAAATTGCTTTTGGGAGGCATGATATGTGGTGGGTGCTGGTGGGCATAACAAATAATTCCTAAGGAGTAATATTTCCCATAGAGATGGACCTTAGTATATATATGCTGGGCTTCTCTGGCATCTCAGATGGTAAAGAATCTGCCTGCAATGCAGGAGACAGACCAGGGTTCAATGCCGGGGTCAGGAAGATCCCCTGGAGAAGGGAATGGCTACCCACTTCAGTATTCTTGCCTGGAGAATTCCATGGGTAGAGGAGCCTGATAGAATACAGTCCACGGGGTCGCAAAGACTCTGACACGACTGAGTGACTATCACTTGGTATACATTTTTAAAAAGGAAAACTCACTTCTCTAATCCTGTAAGAACAGAGCATCCTTCTTAGCATCCATTTGCTGGGTTCCACAAAACCTCAGATGTTAAAATCCCTCATCTTGAGAGAAAAGAACACTAGCCAACCTTCAACTTTTCAGATGTTTCAAACCCGCCAGGCTCCTCTGCCCATGGGATTTCCCAGGCAAGAATACTGGAGTGGGTTGCCATTCCGTTCTCCAGGGGTCCTTCCTGACCCAGGGTTTGAATCTGCATTGCAGGCAGATGCTTTACCATCTGAGCCACCAGGGAAGCACCTGTGCTTTTTCAAGGGGTCGTTTCCACCTGCTGTAACGCTCCCAACTACAAGGGGTCTTACACTCAGGAGCCAGCATGTATGAAGTAACCAACCTGAGGAAGGGGGTTCTCTATTATTGGAACCAAGGGGGAAATTCCAGATCAGAAACAGTGTTTCAAAAATGGGAGCAAGCTGGGAGAGAAACTTAGGTAAATGACAAAGGGAAAACTAAACCAGGTCTCAAGGAAACAGAAAGCATAAGTGGCCTAAAGTCTACCTCTGGGTTCTGGCCTATGTAAAAAATTACTGTTCCCAACAATTTGAGCCACGAGAGTATCTCAAATTTAACAGGAGCAAAAGTGAATTTACTATCCTAACTTCCAGTCCTGTTTCCTTCTCATTCCTGGTATCAGGTGATGGTCACGCAATACACCAGAGACCTGGGGCATCTTCTAATCTTTTCGTTGCTCTGATGCAGCAAAATGCATCAATCTCTACATCTGAAGGATTTTACCCCCTAAATAGTTATTGAACTTGGTCCTCCACTCTACTCCTATGACCACAGCACTGGTTTTCGCCCCATCTGTTCTTAGTAGGGAGAAGGCAATGGCACCCCACTCCAGTACTCTTGCCTGAAGAATCCCATGGATGGAGGAGCCTGGTAGGCTGCAGCCCATGGGGTCGCAGCGTCGGACAAGACCAAGCGACTTCACTTTCACTTTTCACTTTCATGCATTGGAGAAGGAAATGGCAACCCACTCCAGTGTTCTTGCCTGGAGAATCGCAGGGACGGGGGAGCCTGGTGGGCTGCCGTCTGTGGGGTCGTACAGAGTCGAACACGACTGAAGTGACTTAGCAGCAGCAGCAGCTCTTACTAGGGCCGTTGCAAGAGCTGCCTGATTGGAATCCCTCACCGCGCCCCCTATTTTCCCTGTTAAATCTATAGGTCCACAGTCCAACCTGAGCATGTATTTCCCACCCACCCCGCACCGCATAAAACCTTCGATGGCTGTTCACTGCCTAAAACAGTAAGTATCAAATATTCTTAAGCTTCTAAATTCAATACAAAAATGAAACCTTACTTGAATCTCCACTATATAAAACAATTGCAGCCTGGGCTGTTCTGGTTTCAAGGAATGGAAGAGCCCTGATAAACTACTCCTTACCTCCATGCCTCCCTGGATGACATATACCTGTGAGGTTCCTCAGAGCACTTGGAAAAGCACTAGGCAAAGGATAAAATCTAACTTCCTAGTGTGGCCCTGCCATGGCCAGACTCATCTTCCCTTTCTGGTTCATGCACTAACCAGCGTTCAAAGTGGCCTCCAGTGAACCCCACCTGCTGGTCTTCATGCCTTTGGGTACTTCCCTCTCATATCATACCGGGGGTGGTCTGTGTGATCAGTAATAGAATACAGCAGAAGAAATGTCACTTCCAAGATTAGGCCATTAGAGACATTGCAGCTTCTGTCCCCTGCCTCCTCTTTTCCATACCTTTTCCTCTTACCTCTCCTTCCTCTTAATTTATTCTGGAGAAAGCTGCCAGGCAGGAGGCAACCCTACAGAGAGGCCCGTGGTGTGGTGACTAGGCCCATGTCTCTAGTCAGTAGCCACGTGGTTGGAATTAGAAGTGAACCCTCTAGCTGACTAATACATTCATATTCTCTCACTACTTCCCAATCTTGTACTTTCCTCTACCTTGATATTGCCCCAGCAGATACTATGCTGTTTTGCCTCTCTTTCCTATTTTTCTTTCCCTTTTGTCTGCCTGAAATGCCCCTCCCTACCTGTCTTCACTAGAGAACTCTCTCACCACTGAAGGCATCACATCCTTCAGGAAGCCATACCTGAGTCCAGGCTACACTCAACCATTTTTTCTCCCAGAATATTCTGGACCTTCCATGTCCAGTAGTTATTTGACAAATAGTAGAAACTTGATAAATGTTTATTGAATTGAACTGCAGATAAATGCATAGCATGATGAATGCCAAGTTGCTTCAATAGTGTCCAACTCTTTGCAACAGCTATGGACTTTAGCTTGCCAGGCTCCTCTGTCCTTGGAATTCTCCAGATAAGAATACTGAAGTGGGTTGCCATGACATGCCCTCCTCCAGGTGATCTTCTGGACTCAGGGATTAAACCCATGTCTCATGTCTCCTACACTGGCAGGCGGGTTCTTTACCATTAATGTCACCTGGCAAGTCCCAAATGCACAGTAATGTGTAGGGAAAAATAACTACAGTGAGGTGTTAGTCATTTCACAATTTCTGCATGATATTTTTAGTGTAAAAAAGAATGGAGACATATACTTTTCATTGTACTAAGCCCAACTGCAGTATCTAATCAGTGTAATAACATCTGTATTAATAAACACATGTCAGTTTTAAGCTGATAGTCACAAGAAGAAAGTTATCACTGTTTCATCATGAGGTCACCTCTGAGGGACCACCAAAAAGCGTGGTCCTTTGCTTTTTGCAAGGCACTGCGACAAACGAACTGCAAAGGGCAGACCATCTGCTTGAGGAAGGAAGTAACAGAAATCACGGAAGGAGGGAGGAAAAACCGAGGTAAGGAAGAGGGGCCGCGTTCAGCTGTGCGACTTGATAACCAGACCGTCACTTCAGGCCAAATGACAAAATAATATCAATAACTCCCAAAGAAGTTTCACTTAGGTTTCCACATGCTGAACAAAGTGACACTAAGAAGTTATTGAGTTTAGAAGATTACACCCTTTCTCGTAATAGAGAGACGTGGCTCCTACCCTAAAAATAAGGCCTTGGAAAAGGAAGAAAAGAAAAAGAAAACCAAAAGAACAAACCAAAAAATATGATGAAGGAGGGGGAAGTGCTAAATTACAGGGAGACGAAGAACAGGAGGAGCAAAAGAACAAGTCAAATATTAGCTGTCAGAGAAAATTTTAAGTCTTCCCTTCTGAATGCATAATAATATATAATATTTAACATAAAATATTAAACCAGAACTTACAGTCACAGACACTGCTTCTGAAAATCAATATAAAACACTGGTATAAAGCAAATACTTTTTCACAGAAAATAAAATTACATGTAAGAAATATAATCATCCCTGGATATCCTTGGGGGATTGGTTCTAGAATACCCCAGGAGATACAAAAATCCATGCATGCTTGAGTCCCTAATATTTGCATATAACCTCAGCTTATCATGTTTATACTTTAAATCATCTCCAGATAATTTATAACATGTAATACCTCATAAATTCTATGTAAATAATCTAACTTCTATGTAAATAGTTGTCAGAGTACAAGGCAAATTCAAATTTCTTTTTTTGTAACTTTCTGGAATTTTTTCTACCGAATATTTTCCATCTACGAATTGGTTGAATCTGAAGACACTGGTTGAATCTAAACATGCAGAACCTGAGGACACAGAGGGTTGACTGGTAAGTATATGACAGACCTGACAAGTTTCTTTTCAAAGAGATCACAAAAGCATTCTCAAAAGTCTGTCAAACTGGTGATTATAATGGAGGGATTATTAATTCTTTAAAAATTTAAAATTTAATTTTTCAGAAATTAAACTGTAAGAATTAAGCTGGAAAGCAATCCAAGTAATACAAATTTACACTTTAAATAATTGATAAATTGGAAAAATGTTTTCTTGAGTTGGCAACAAAAAATTACACCTTAGTATTTAATGTGTAACAGTGCTTTTTGCCCCCCAAATTTTATTTTTTCCAGCTTTACTGAGATAGAATCTATATATAACAGTGTACAAGTTTGTGATGACTTGACACACTTACATATTGCAAAAGGATTACCACAGTAGGTTTGGTTAACACTTCTATCACCTCATATAATTACCATTTCTTTGTTGTGAGGAGAACACTTAAGATCTACTCTATCAGTAACCGTCAAGTATACATTAGAGTATAATTATCTATAACTACAACGCTGTGCATTAGAACCCCAGAAGTTACTTAGCTTATACGTGAGTTTAAGGATCTGAAATTGGGATCTTGCAGAAATACCTGCCCTTCTATGTTCATCACAGAGTTATTCACAATAGCCAAGACATGGAAAAAACTTTTTTTTTTAAATAGAGACAGCTTTAATTTACTCTTTTTCTAAAAAAAATTTTTAACTAATTTTTATTGGAGAATAGTTGCTTCACAATGTTGTGTTACTTCCTGCTGTACAGCAAAATGAATCAGCCATAGGTATACATATATTCCCTGTTTTTTGGATCTCCTTCCCACTTAAGTCACCACAGAGCACTGAGTAGAGTTTCCTGTGCTGTACAGGAGGTTCTCAGCAGTTACCTATTTTATGTATGGTATTAGCAGAATGTATATGTCAATCCCAATCTCCCAGGTCATCCCACCTTCCCCATCCCCTCTTGGTATCTGTTCTCTACATCTGGGTCTCTATTGCTGCTTTGCAGATGAGATCATCTCTGCCACTGTGCTGGATTCCACATATGTGTGTTCATATACGATGTTTGTTTTCCTCTTTCTGACTGACTTCACTCTATACAACAGTCTCTAGGTGCATCCAAGGGACATTTAAATAATTTTAACAGTGATAAGCTTTTCTATAGAAAGGTTGGTCTGTAGGAATGATAGAGATAGGCAAATTGGTAGCTGCTCTTACTTCCACTGTTTGTGCCTATCCAGTTCCCAGTTTACAGAAGATCTGAATATCTGCTCTGTGTTCTAACATCTCCCACACCAGAAACCATGAGTGGTGGTGTCGTTAAAATGGACAAAACTCCAGGAAAGCCTCATAAAACCGACCAGCCTTCATCATGTAAATAAACTTTCATGAAAATGGACGTTTCTCAAGACTAACTAGAATCTTTTTCTTTTTTGGAAAATAGTTCAGTGTACTTGCCAACTGTATACATCCTAATACTAATTACGCAATTTAAGGTTAATGAAGCTCGGTCACCGCAATCATCCTTGTCTACATTTTTAGTCACCAGGGGGAGCTAATACTGCTCTGTGGGTAGGTAAGAGTCTAGAAATTAGATTGGGTTAAAGGGGGGAAAATTAAATTGATGTGGTATTAAACATAACTCAAATAAGGTCCACAGTGCTGATAAGGTAAATATATCACACATGCAAAAAGCAAATTAGACATAGATCATTTTTTTTTTGTTGTTAAAGAAGTTATTAGTTAATCGAAAAAACTAAAAGTCATCAGTTAGTAGAAGCTTGCTGTGGTTAACAGAGGACATATATAAACCTAGTCACTCATGGTTGTCTTTAGTCCTCTTAGGGTCTTACCATCCAGATTTTGAACAACTGTCCATTTGTTGACTCTATTATTTTCTTGGCTTGAGGCACTACTATGATTCTACATTCTAACAGCTAATCATTTGCTCAAAAATATCCCATATAATTACATTATAATTATTTTGAAACAAATGTTACCTTATCCTTTTGCTCCACATATTTTCCTTCTGTTCCAAATATATGTTTTAGCACTTTTAATGTGTGTTCAAAGAGTTCTACCCAATAATCTACTTAAATTCATTCTACAATTCACCCTGGAGACACAATCCTTTTAAACTTCGAGGAGCTCCAGTTGGAACAAAGAGGGGAAAAGCATTCAGAGTTTGTGGAATAATCACCTCTAATCGATCAATTTCCCCTGAAGGTAAAGCTGAAAGAAAGGAGGAGTGAGGAGTTCCAGCCAATTCCTTGAAGTTTAAAGGAACTAAGCCCTGAGGCACAGTGTACCATGATTCCTGCCTTACCCTCCCAAGGCCCTATTAAGAGGTCACAGATCTCTCTGACATCCCTGCCATTCCCCAAAGACAAGAGACCCAGACATAGACTTCACACAAAGAGAAAGGATGGGGAAAGAGTCTACTTTTCTTATCAATTCACTATCTTATAAAGGAAGTAGATATTGGTCACAAGCATCTTAAGTACAGTAATGTTAAAAAAAATTGCAGTCATACAAAACTGTAAAAATTCAACCTCCAGGTTTTATCATGTTGAATTTCACGTTAGAGAACAGGCTACATGTGGCAGAGCTCTTGTGCGCACACGACTGTATCCGAATAGCTAAACACGGCCCTGCTTACAAGGCAAACTGAATGGCTGCACAGGGGCCGAGCAAATAGTTGGTCTCTTTTAATTCATCTTCCCCACAAAAGAGGCCCCACTGTTTCCACATCCCAAATACAGCCCTTCATTTATAATCTTTACACTTCTCCACAGGGACAAACTGACAGCTTTAATTACCATCAATGACCATCAAGGACACGGTGGAAATTCTTGAAGATATTCTCCCATGGCTTGTGTTCTTGACATTTTATTTACAATTTTTTGGCAAATAAATCCTGAAACCACAGAATTGGATGATAATATGTTCATTATCAATAGCACAACTAAGGCCAGACCATTTCTCTAAAACAGTTATGGTTCCACAAGACATCCAAAGGTAACATTTTTACTACACAGACAAATAATGCTAATTCACTTCTTGAGTTCTACTCATTTCAAAATGCTAATTTCAAAAACCTCAGATTAATCAAGGAGCAGGTAATTTGCAAATACAGTTACAGCTAATACAGAATACTCTCCACTTAGGTCTTACTTGAAAAAAATACAGTGAATTCACCCATTTATTTTCCATTTCTAGGAGATTTCATCCTTTAGGAACTTTCCATTGATAATCAGTAGCTTTCTGGGGTTCACAAATTATTAAGCCAGGCTGACAAGGAAAGCACCTAATTTTAAAATGCACATCAAAAATATGGAGAAATATTTCTTATACTATCCATCCAACATTCCAGCTATTTAATTTTAATACATATAATAACTCATCACTCACAGTGGAAAAATCTACTTCATCCGTACAGGCCTTTCATAAACCTCAATTACAATGCCCCAAAGTATTCAAAAGCATCGAGACAATAATGGATCTGAAAATGATTTTTTTACATCCATGTTTTGGTAGAGAACTTCACAGATATATCAAGAAAAGGATAATAGATGACATACTAGTATCAAAGTTTTGCTGCAGCCCAACCAATATGGAAATAACAAAGCTTTTATAGCAACTGACTCCTCCAAAACCAGAAAAAGAAGCTCACTCAACTAAAGTTCGAGGTTGGAACCATTTGTGGACAATTGTTTTCTTTCTGATAAATACGTAGAGGAACTTAGGTCATGGTCCTGCTAGACCAAGAAACTGACATACTCAGCCACACCACTTTCTCTGAAACTGAGAGGAGCAGAGACTTGGTGAGTTGTTTTTCATATGATGAGGTCAATGGCAGTCAAGAACAGTGGTCTCTCAAATACAGGGTATACATCCTAGGATAGAAAAGATAGCCTGAATATTTAGCAACAATCAGAAGAGATGTCAGCCATAAATAGCCACCCAGGAACATCCTGAGAGTAGGAAGACAAACAGTACTCCTGTCATCCTGGGTGCCCTTGCTCTTCCACTCCGTTCCCAGATCTCAAAACAGCGCAATGTCCTGTGCCCAGTGAAACAGGCTCGCTGATCACCTTGTTTAATGTTCCATTCATTCATTCCCTTCAGTCGCTCAGTCGTGTCTGACTCTTTGCGACCCCGTGGACTGTAGCCTAGCAGGCTTCTCCGTCCATGGGATTCTCCAGGCAAGAATACTGGAGTGGGTTACCGTTTCCTTCTCCAGGGGATCTTCCCGACCCAGGGATCGAACCCGGGTCTCCCACATTGGAGGCAGATGCTTTAACCTCTGAGCCACCAGGGAAGCCCTGTTTAAATGTTAACTCATCTAATTCACACAGAATCCTCAAATTTTGACAAGTGATTTTTAAAGTTTTCTGCAAGGCAACTGCAGGATGTTAATAGGTGAGCACAAGTAATCAACAAGAAAATGGCGAGTCTAGCCTTTCCACTCCCAGTAAAAGCTGTTTGTCAGCCGCTGAATGAAGAGGGAGAAGATATTAATAGAAACAATTTAATCAGATGTGACCAAAATTTGGCAAAACAAAATTGAGATGATCAGGAAAGCTATCTGAAATATGGGCTGACAGACACCATTGATAATTATGAACCTCAGCGAGAAATGTAATAACATATGTTTTCTCTTTGTGGTTTTCTGAGATAGCTCTATTAGCTCTCACAACCATTAAAATAAATTGTGAAAATAAATGAATCTATATCAGAACTTCAAAACAACATACATTTATTTTTAAAATCTATTTCATCTTCACCTCATTTTTCAATTTCTATTTTTTTGACTGTTGTATCATACATGTATCTATGTAATATATTGATAAATACATATTTTGAAGATGTATCCTATGTATGTTTAATCAAAAATATTAGAAACTACTGGTCTGAAAATAAGAAGCATGTGGAGAATGGACTGGGGAATGTGAAAAGTGTTAATTGCTGAGTCATGTCCGACTCTCTGCCACCTCATGGACTGTAGCCTGCCAGACTCCTCTGTCCATGGGAGTCTCCAGGCAAGAATACTGGAGAATTCCCAACCCAGGAATCAAACCCATGTCTTCTGCATTGCAGGCAGATTCTTTACCATCTGAGGCACCAGGGAAAGCCAATCTGTAGAGGCCATGAATTGCATTTGGGGGACTTAGGAGGATCTGAAGAATGAAGTAGGCTAAAAAACACTAAGAAAATATTTTGGGTAGGAAACGAAATTGATCAAACAGAGGATAATAGGAAAATAAAATTATATAATCCCTTAAGCCTAATTAATGTATAAACAGATAATTAATTAATATACAATGAACAATAACAAAGGACAAATAATGAATTAATAAAGAAATATGTAGAAATATTCAAACCAAAGGTATAATGCCTTAAGCCTAATTAATATAAGCTAAAGTGTTAAAATATCACATTTATTTCATGCAACTTATTTCAACTAATGATTTGAAAAGGAAAACAGCAAAACAAAGCAGTTCTAAAAGCAGTTTCAATATGCTTCTGTGAAAACTATGCTTCATTCCATAAAAAGTTCCTTTTCCTTATTCCCAGTGCAAACCAAACTTGCTGTTAAGAGTACTTGATTGTCAAGTGAAACCAACCAGTATTTAATTTCCCACAACTATATAACACATGTTCAATCACTTTCACTTTTTCTTGAAATTCTTTAGTTAAAAAAAAACAACCCAGATGTCTAAAAGTCTTCAGTTCACAAAATCTATGTGAAGCTTCCAAGAAGTCTCATAACTCTTAAAATCAAATTAAGTGAACATGCTATTTTATACTGACATGGTGTCCAATCATTGCTTCAGTTACTTTTCCTCAAAACTGTGAACCTGTACAATACCAATATTGGTAAAGGACTCACAAATCTGGTTAGGGTTAATAAATGTAATCCACAAATACGTTCTCCGAAACTACAACAGCCTTGCAGTCGCACAAACCTCTACCTACCCCTCTCACCAATAGTATGGTGGGCCAGAGGGTTAAGAACTAACACAGCGCTGTTTAGCTTTTCTGCATTTGCACCCAGGCAATTCACATTAATGATGTGAAAGAACACTTCACAGACAACTCAAGTTTGCAAATTAGCAGGAGAGAAGAGAAAAATGACTCAGAACAACAAGTGTACAGTATTACCAAATGCACTTTACACATTTATCCTGTTAAGTGTAGCTTAGTTCTGATGATTTACAATGCTGGTTCTTACTCAGTTTTGTAAGCATAATAAAGTCTCCGTAATCTCAGCCTTCCCCCACCCCCCAACACCCTGCTATTAAATCTTTGTTGAGAAGTGTGATGAGACCCCTCTGGCTTCCAGCCCTCTCTACCCCCTGAGGGAATTGGCAAGAAATGATAGGGTTTGTGGATTAGGAAAATGAGAGGTTCTCTGTGTTTTTCCTTCTTTAAATATATATTTTGATAATCTGTCTTCTGCATCAGAGAGTTCCAACAGCATTAGTTTTGATTCCCCTCCCTTCCCAGCCTCCAGGAAAAACTCAGCATGGCTGGGGCGAGACAGGTGGTTTCCAACTACTGCTACAGCTGAAGAGCAGAGTTTAATTTTTTCACCTTTCCCCCTATACCTTCAAACAGGGATGAGATAAGATTTATTTGTACATCTTGGATTGCAGACTAGAGGGCAATTGCCTTGGGAGACAAAAAAGAAGGCCATCCTGTCCCTCATTATCCTAAGGGACTGCTCTGCTGCTTCCTGGGTCAGACGCTTGTCCAGAACAGCATTCACCTTCCAGAACCCCCCTCAGTGATGAACCGCATGAACTGTGTGTGTGAGACCCCCGAGATCTCTGCGCCCTTGCTGGTCTACTGTCTGTGAGTTCAGTCCAGGCCACTGGTGCCTACTCACGAACTGACCTGGGGCATAACTGATCCCTGAGCTGACTTTCAAACCTGAGTCTAAAATGGATCATCCTGGTCCATATCTGACCTTCGTCTCCCAAGGCCAGGTCTAGTCCAGGCTCACTTGGCAAGACCGTACCAGGATTTCAAAACTTTCAGTTTGGAGTGAGTCAGTTTTCACCTTGGCAGGCTCCCCCTTGGGGAGGAGAGTCACCAAAGAACTGATCTCAAGTTACCACAAGCACTCAGTTCAGGATGGGAATCTCATGGCAGGGTTTCTCCCAGTTCAGGGTGAAACTACCCTGACTAACTCCCTTAGGTGTCAGACCACAGAACACCTCTGCTTTCTGTTATTGTGCAAATCAGTAGGTTTTAAGACTTTTCTCTCCCAATACTGCTCAACAGCTAACTCTCCTATACACTCCCAGGTGTCCTTTCCTTCATACAAACTGTTCACCAAAAAGTTTTCAGGCTCTGATCTAAATGGATGTGACCACACACGTAAGACTTCAAGATTAACAGAAGGGAAGCCAGAAGGAGTAAAGAAGGAAGCCGAGAAAACAAGAGACTATAACACAGCCAGAGAGAAAAAAAGAGGGGGTGTATAAAGACAAGGAAATGAAGAGTCTTGAAATAAGGATAGGAAGCAAAGGAAAATTAACAAAGATACAAATGAGACCACGTGAAATTAAAAGAAAAAAAAAGTGAAACAGAAAAGAGTAAAATTAAAGGGGAAAAAAACCCCAAATACTAGATAACATTTTGTCCTCTAGAAAAAAGAAGAAGCACCAAGAGTTAACTCAAGCAGCAGGAAATTAAATTAGGAAGAGTAAGTGAAAGAGGAGAGTGAAAAGGTTGGCTTGAAGCTCAACATTCAGAAAACAAAGATCATGGCATCTGGTCCCATCACTTCATGGGAAATAGATGGAAAAACAGTGGAAACAGTGTCAGACTTTGTTTTTTTGGGCTCCAAAATCACTGCAGATGCTGATTGCAGCCATGAAATTAAAAGACGCTTGCTCCTTGGAAGGAAAGTTATGACCAACCTTGATAGTATATTAAAAAGCAGAGACATTACTTTGCCGACCAAGGTCCGTCTAGTCAAGGCAATGGTTTTTCCCGTGGTCATGTATGGATGTGAGAGTTGGACTGTGAAGAAAGCTGATCGCAGAAGAATCGATGCTTTTGAACTGTGGTGTTGGAGAAGACTCTTGAGAGTCCCTTATACTGCAAGGAGATCCAACCAGTCCATTCTAAAGAAGATCAATCCTGGATGTTCATTGGAGGGACTGATGTTAAAGCTAAAACTCCAATACTTTGGCCACCTCATGAGACGAGTTGACTCACTGGAAAAGACTCTGATGCTGGGAAAGGTTGGGGGCGGGAGGAGAAGGGGACGACGGAGAATGAGATGGCTGGATGGCATCACCGACTCTGTGGACATGAGTTTGAGTGAACTCCAGGAGTTGGTGATGGACAGGGAGGCCTGGCGTGCTGTGATTCATGGGGTCGCGGAAAGTCGGACACGACTGAGCGACTGAACTGAACTGAACTGAGGACCTTCTAACTTAAGAGTAAAAGGTTTTCATCAAGGAAGAAGGTAAAAGCACCATATTACTTTTTTAAATGAAATGCTGCCAGTGTCTTTAATCTCTTCCAGATTAGACTGAAGGGTGTGCGTGCATGCGTGCGTGCTCAGTTCCTTCAGTCGTGTCTGACTCTTTGCAACCCCATGGACTGTAGCCTGCCAGGCCCCTCTGTCCACGGAATTCTCCAGGTGAGAAGACTGGAGTAGGGAGCCACGCCCCCTCCAGGGAATCTTCCCAACCCAGGGATCAAACCCGCATCTTTTATGTCTCCTGCACTGGCAGGCGGATTCTTTACTAGTAGTGTCACTTGGGAAGTCCAGACTGAAGGGTCCCCTTAGTCAACTCAAGTTTGAACTCGAACACTTTCAGTTCAGTTCGGTTCAGTCACTCAGTCGTGTCTGCCTCTTTGCGACCCCAACTGAACTGAACTGAAAGTGTTCAAGTTCCAACTTGAGTAGCACAGACTGAAGGGTACCCTTAGTCAATTCAAGTCTGAACTCTAACACTTTAAACAAATGTAAATCATTCCTAATATTGCTCCTCACCTTTTTGTTCTCTCCCTGATCTTCCATTTCTGCTTTTTCCTCATCCATCTACCACCTCCCTAAGAAATCACCTTGAACATCAATAAATAGTGCCAAGGCCCATCAGCTTTACCTCTTCTGAAATATTTCATTAAATCACACATACGCTTCTATTTTCCTTCCTTTGTTTAAAATGTTGTGGGATAAAATGATGTGAGCATAGACTAGGATTCTAAGATTTTAGAAAGCTTAAGATTAAAACAAACCAAATATTTTATTAGGATTTGAGATGAAGAATAAGAATTTTTAACCCATAGATGTTACGTTCACCATACCATGTGCTGAAAAAAATCAGCATTTTCTGCACTGATATTAAAGTTGTATAATATATAAAGAAATATATTACTGCATACAATATATAAAGTTACTAAGGAATAATTTTTTTGCTTCCATTCTATTTTATAGAGCTGGACATAAAGATAATTCCATGGTAGGAACTCAATAAAAGGTAAACACTAAATAGAATTTGAAAGCTTTTCTTTTTTAATATTGAATTCTAAATTTAATCTTTCACATGAGAGAGACACTATTCTCACCTAAGGTGAGATTTCTTGCTGGCATAGTTTAAATTGGCCATATCAGTTGCGTTCCCATATCTTCACCCTAATGTTAGTGTTGATTCCATATAAGTGGAGCTTCCCTTTAAAGCTATTCCACTGAAAATAGAATCATATTAACTGTGTACTTAATGGGATTTTCCAAAAATTATGCATTCTGAGGAGAAAATGCACTAAATGAAGTCAATTAAGTGTACATGAGTTAGAAAATGCAAATAAATCCACAAAGAATACCTATACACACCCAATAGAATGCTTAACTTGAAAAGGCAAGCAAAACAAATGTTATCAAGGACACACAACTTGAACTCTCAGACAATGCCGCTGAAAAGTGTAAAATGGTGCAACCACTTGTGATAAAGATTTATAAGTTTTTCACATAGTTAAATATACCCTACCCTATGATCCAGCAATTCTACTCCTGCTTAACTCAACAGAAATAAAACATACGTCCACAAAAAAGACCTGTTTAGGAAGGTTCATAACAACTTTATTTATGATAACCAAAAACTAGAATAACCAAAACGTCTAGCAATAGGAGAACGGAAAACAAATGATACGTTAATATGCTGGAATACTACACAGCAATGAAAAAGAACAGACTTCTTATACATACAAGAATGAATCTTGCAGATAGTATGCTGAACAAAAGAAACCAGACACAAAATAAGAGTACACACTGTGTGTACTTATTAGAAGTTCTAGAAGAGGCAAAACAAACCTGCAGTTAAAAACTTGAAAGCTAGTTACTTTTGCTGGAGCATTGCTGACTGGAAAAGAGTCAAGAAAAGAGAAATTTCTAGGAAATTATCTTAAGAGGGATATGGGTCACATGGGTATGTGTATTTTATCAAAATTCATCAAATGGTACCCTGAGGACTTATAAATTTCACTCTATATAAATTTTACATTATAAATTAATAGCATTAATAACTATAAACAACTATTAAACTCTAGGCAGTTGGCCTGCTTATCCTAATGATATGAGTAAGCAATTTTTAAACTACTTGCTGTGTGTTCTAGACTCAGCAATTGAGTACATATATTGAGGATAATGGAAGCTAGGTGACTCACTACTTAAAAAGTCAGTAACATGGAGAGAAAAAAGATTGGGATGTTCCACAAGTGCTAGATTGAAATGACGGGTATCAGTAGAAACATGTGGTTCTTGCTAGAGAGAGAAAAATACAAAAATGTGTATATATTTGTATATATGTACATTTTATAAGCTATATTATACAGGTATTATACTAAGTGCTCAGTGACTTCAGTCCTGTGTGACTCTTTCCAACCCTATGGACTGTAGCCCACCAGGCTCCTCTTATTTATGGGATTCTCCAAGGAACAATATTGGAGTGACTGGTCATGCCTTCCTCCAGGGGATCTTCCCGACCCAGGGATTGAAACCTCATCTCTTATTGTCTCCTGCTTTGGCAAGCGGGTTCTTTAACATTAGCACCACTTGGGAAGCCCATTACACTAAATACACATATATATTTCCTCATTCTATCTGCTGAGATGGTTTATAAATGATAAATCTTTATTAATGAGCACACACAGTGCTCATATCTCGATTTCTAAGTACCTCAGTCCTCTTAAAGGAACCAGGGCTCCTTGGACAGAAGATTGATTAGGACTAGAACATGAGGAGCCTGGAGCACCTGTTTGAAGGAGAAACTGAATCTATCCTCAAATAAAGACAGAGACATATTAAGCTGACGTAGGATCCAGATCGAAGGGACTACTACTGGCCAAAACTCAGTGAAGCTGAGCAAGCAATGACAGTAATGAATTATGACCCATGAAATAAAATAAAACTCCAAATACCCACGGTGGTATGAACACAAAAATCAACGAATGAATAAGAAACTGTAGTCGAAGGCCAACTAATAAGTACAAAAATTATAAAGCTAAAGTGGATATTTCATGAGAATGAAAATATTTACATAGCATCAAAGTGAAAGTTGCTCAGTCATGTCTGTCTCTTTGCAACCCCATGGACTGTAGCCTGCCAGGCTTCTCTGTCCATGGCATTCTCCAGGCCAGAGTACTGGAGTGGGTAGCCATCTCTTCTCCAGGAGATCTTCCTGACCCAGGAATTGAACCAGGGTCTCCTGCATTGCAGGTGAATTCCTTACCAGCTTAGCTACCAGGGAAGCCCCAAAGTATCTTCCCACAAATTACTTACTTACCAAGGGAAAACAACTTTTGAACACTGGAGAAAATTGGCGCCCACCACTTAAAACAAGTATTCAGTGTTAACCCCATCAACACTGCTAAAAATCAACATCAGATACTTCCTGACCTGATGAACTGAGAAGGGCCCAACATCACTTTGGTGGTATTCCTGCCATCGAAGTATGTTCAACTCTTAGTTGCTCTGTCCTGGCTGACTCTGCAACCCCATGGACTGTATCCCACCAGGCTCCTCGGTCCAGGAACTTTCCAAGCAAGAATATTGGAGTGAATAGTCATCCCCTTCTCCAGGGATCGAACCTGGGTCTCCTGCATTGCAGGCAGATTCTTTACTGTCTGAGCAACCAGGGAAGCCCCATGGAAGTACAGAAGCTGAATATAACCATAAGGAAACATCAAACAAACCCAATTATAAATAGGTATTTTATAAAATGCTGGGAGTTACTCTCAAAAAATGAGATCATTTCAGGTGAAAGGAGAAAAGAGAGACATGACAGTTAAAAGTCATGCATGATCCTGAATCCCAGAGGAGAAAAAGCAAACAACAAACAAAAACCTCTAAATGACATTATTGGGACAACTGTTGAAATTTAAATATTGGTTGTGGATTAGACAACAGGATTCTGTGTTAAATGTGAGCTTCCCTCATTTTGATTCAGCGTGCTGTAGTCAGGTAAGAGAATGCATTTATTCTTAGGAAGTACACAGGATATATTTAGAAGGGTGTGAAGTCTCCAACCTTCTCTCAAATGACTAAGAAAAAAATTGAGACAATGACAGAGCAAAGAGGGTAAAATACAATGTGTGAATCAGGTAAGTGGTAAGTGAGAGTCACATATAATATCTTTGCGATGTTTCTATAAGTTTGGAATTATATCAAAAGAAAAGTTATCAAAACCCTAAAAAATATGTACACAGTCAATGTTTATATAAGTGTCATAGATTTTCAAACTTACATACCAAAAAAGATGATAACAGGTTTTCTGAAAGAAAGAAGAGTCTAATAAACATGCTCACGGCAATCCCTTTTTGAAAAGCAACAGTGCACTTCAATAAAGAAGGCTATTTAATTGGATTTAATCCAATATTTCCATAATAATCTGTTCAGGAAACCTGGTTAAAATGGAACACCTATTACAATCTTGCAAAATTATCAACATTCTGTGGAAAACAGTTGGAGAATCACTTGTCTAATAAATACATTTCCTACACATGGGTAGTTGAAGAAAGATTTGTGCTAGGAAAATAAAAGAAAGAGATCTACAAACACACAGACACACACCGGGGCAATGTCAGTATCAAATAATAACAGAAAAATGACACGAATATAAAAAGAGTCTATATAAAATGTCCCTCCAACCTTATAATGTATGTTCCTGCAGGATATATTTTTAAAGAGAGTATAACTTTGGTAACCGAGTTTTACTTTTATCCAAACATTAACTTGAACACATCCTGTTTCCTGTCATTTTAAATCTGATTTTTACCATGAAACATAGAGAATAGTTTCCATGACTTAAGTGAGCACCTTCTGTGGGCAAGGCACTGTTCAAGGCTTAGAGAATACAATGGTGAACAAGACAGAGTTCCTGCCACCCATGAGCTTCCCGTCTAATGAGGGAGATAGAAAAGTTAACACATGCATGGAACACTGTGATATTCATGAGTAAGCATCAGGCTTTACAGGGCAAAAAAGGCACTAAACTCAATAAAGAGTGACCGATTCTTAAGAAGATGTTTAAACTAAATGAAATTCACACATGCTAAACTTCTGGGAAAACATATTCAGAAGGCGTTTTTAAACTTTATCTTAGCCACCCCATGTTAGGTTCTCCATCTACATAGTTTCAAAGACGACATCACGGTAGCTTTTTAAAAAGGAAATGAAAACATATCCATTAGCTATCAAAATCTAGGTACCCTTCAAAATCTAAGGAGGACCGTGACACTGAATTTGCCATAAACTATTATCTTAGAAGTCTTTCTAAAGCACTTCCAGACTTACCTAGGTACTCAAGTGTAAGAATGAAACAGCTGGAAGACAACAAAAGGGAAAGGAACAAACTGAAAAAAAGATCAGAAATAGAACAGTGTGAGGAGACAAGAAGCGATAAGCATTGTTTACCTGTCAGCTGACATTGATTAATCTTGTGTTCTGTGATATCGCTCAGTGACTCGAACACCTGGAGGCAGCTGTCACAGCTGTGCACAGCTTCGTCCTCCAGCTCCTCCCCGTCTTCCGGCCTCTTCTTACAATCTATTGCTTCTCCATCTTCAGTCTTGTCTTCAAGTTTACAGTTGGGGTCTGAAAAAGAAAAATCAAGAGTGTAAGTATGGGGTTGAAAGACAGGTTCTTTTTAAGTCATCTTTAATCCTGTTCCCCCAAACAGAAACACCTTCTCCCTTGAAGCTGCAAAAGGGGGGCTTTATTGCAGATTTTATTTCAGAAGCATCAAAAAATGAGTCTTCCCTAAAATCTGTCAGTTCCCGATGACTGGAGCATCTCTCCTCCAATATGGAGCCCTTTTGCCAACCCCTTTCAAATAAGTTGCCACCCTTAAGGTTAACTTTGACATTTTTTTCACAGCCTTTTTTATTTTTTTTGCTTACAAGAGAGAGATAAATCACTTTTGAAATTAAACAGTCTCCAATGCAGAGGGGAAAAACCACCGTGCTTGAGAATGAATTCCTTTTCTGCTAAATATACTCTTTCACAGGAAATTACCAGAATTAGCCAAAAGTCTAGAATAAGCTAAGCTAATTACCATAGGCACGAAATTGACCTTTACTTATAAACTGGTCAAAACACACAGTTATCCCATTATTTGTTAGACGGCAATAGCAAAATAAGCTGCGCCACACAGCAAAACATTCTTGCAAGCACAAATTCAAGTGTAAATACATTGGTGTGTCTCTTGGTTTCAAAATCATCAAAAAACAAAACAAAATATACAAAGAGCAATTACAGATTATAATTGAGTCAACAACTTCAATTGACATTACCAGCCTCAAAGAGCTAAATAGTGAGAAAACTAAAAATAGTTCCATTCTAACCCTAAGAATGATACACAAGTAGCAAGAGGGACTAAGACAGCAAAACACATGTGATGTTTTCCCTTCGAGCTCAATAAATACTTTGTGATTTCTTATGCTGTCTTTTGCCTCATTTTAGAGAAGTACCCCCAAATATTTTAGTGCCACTGCTCATCTTTGCAGCAAAGCAGAGGAAGAGAGAGAATGCCTCTTTAGGGAAAATTTGGATAATAAAATCTGTGACTTCGTTTACAGAACATTCATTTCGAATAGCAGAAAGTCCTCCAAAGTCAGAAATAAATTATGTCTCAAAACAGAGTTTTCAGTGAAATAGTTACAAAAGAATTGTATCAAGGTACCTAAGAGATATGTAATATGTTATCTGTAGTCATTTTTTTAATATGGAGGATAAATATTTGAAATGGTGCAATTCAGAATTCACAGAATCAAATGAGCCCAGACGTCACTGGAAAGTCAATGAATGCCATCAGCCCCCCCATCCGGCTGTCAAAATTTCTGCCACTCTGCATGCCAGGTGCTTCTGCAAACCTGCTTCTACAACTCACAGTGCTGCCCTTTGGCTGGCAGTTGCTCCAAAGCCTTTCTTCACATCTGTAATAAACTTAACTATATCATCACCCTTCAAACGATTCCCATATGCCCAAATCAACTTACATTTCAACATGGAGAATGATCTCTTGGGTTCAAGAGACAAAAGCAGAATCCCCAATTCAAAGAGCAAGTAGTTTTTGTTTGTTTGTTTTCAAACAAGAACGTCGGGTTAAAGTAAGTTGATGATTCGGGTTGATTTGTCATCTGGAAAATTATTATCTCCATACTGCATGCAGTGTCCATTTCAATATACTGAGTTATAGACTGCTCATCCCTGGGGGAGTAATCACAGGACATTTTTCATCTGCCCTGTCCTTTGCCCAGCACAGCACTACGTTCAGGTGAGTGCTTAGTAAATAGTATTTAGTGATGATGAGAAGGGAGAGGAGAGAGGAAAAAAGGAGTACATTAAAAAGTCCTTTCCTAGTATTTTTCCTGTGAATGGGAACAGACCAGTTACCTCCAAATTCAAAAGCATCTACATGCATACATCTTTGAAAGCTGATGCTATGTCAAAGCATCACATTCGCCTTTGCTGGTTTCAAATGTTTCATCAAGCGCTACAGACGTAACAAATAGGTAATGGTTCAAAGAGCTCCAACAAGCTAAAACCAAGTGGTAAAATACTGCCAAATTAGAGCCATTCAGGAAAATAAGTAAGTGTCCCCACTACGGCAAACTGGCCCCCACACCCATTCAACCCTTGGTGGAAGGCAGCAGACGCATACTGAACACTCTTGGTTGTTTAGCATGAGTTTCCAGTTTCTCATAAAACTGACAGCACTCAGGGAAATGTGGGGGCTGGGTCTGAATTTTAATATGATTATTTAAATGCTACGCATCAAGTCTGCAGGCCTGTTTGTTTTTAAATAAGGAGACACTCTGAATACTTTAAGTAGTATGCAGAGAAAATGATAAGAACTTGCCTTCCTTATTATTCAAGAATATGGGCACTTTACACGAATCCAAATCAAAAATATCAAACAAATAGGAAAGCCTGCATGATACTTTAGGTCTTCACAGCTAAGGAATGACCCCGGTTCATGCTTCTGACACTGTGGCTAGTTATTAAAATGAGGGTCATTTTAAGACTAATAAAAAATGGTTTTGCTTCCACTTCTGCATTTACAGATAGAATCCTTCAGGGACTGAAGTCAGTCAAGCTTATTCACTTCTGCTGCAACTTCAGGATGCAGGCTCCAGCCAACTGGCGAATTTGTTTTTAGGTCACCACTTAAGAGGGACCCTCTGGGGGGTGGGTGCGATTACAGCCTCTGATGCCTTACTGTAGTATAATGAGCTCCGGAATCTCAGGCTCTCTCCTAACCAGTAGATTGTTGTGTTGTTGGTTTTTGGTGTTTTTTTTGCCAACCTCCATGTCCATGAAGAATTCGCTCTCGCCCATTCAAAAGATGCGTTTATTTGTGTTACGAGTTTCCATTCCTAGTGGCACTGGAAGATTCCAGAAAGCTTACATTGTCAACCATTTCTTTCCCACAGGTGGCTACACTTCAATAATTGCACATGGCCTTAGTTAGGTAGTTTTTATAAAGTCCTTTGAGAGTTAATCATAAAAAATAATTGTATTACTCTGCTAGCCATTCAAACCTCTGACTTCAACCTAAGGGGTTATAAACACAGGGTCCATGCCTGTGAGCACTGCCCCACCCCCAACACCACTGCAGGACGGACAGCTGTTATTCCAACTTTCCTGTTGTACTACAAACCCTCCCAAAGGGCAGTATTTTAGAGTACCTGCACATCTCCCCTCCCTACACTGCAACTACAAACTCCATCACAGCTGCAGACACCATTCTGTCTGCTGCCCTGAAGGAGGCCCCAAACGTGTTTCATCCATCACTCACGACCTCACATGCCCAGCCAACTTTCTGGCTCATCCCTTCTGAAAGGGCCCTGTGAGGCACTGGAGTTAACAATGTTTGAACCTGGATAAAGGCTTAATTTTGGAACAAAGACATGATTATTATTATAAAAATAAATGGCGGCTCTCTGTTTTCAATAGTGTTAACATTACTTATAAATGGAAATTTGAAAGAAGTGTGATTTTTCCCCTTATTATGTTCCCTGGCAGGTGGTTTCTTCCTTCTTCTCATCCTCCTCTTCATAAGGGTTGTTATTGCTACAACTTGGTTTAATAAAATTACAACTTTGGGGAAAATGAAAAATTGCTCTGGCTTAAAAGTGTTGGAGGCAATAAACCCATGGACTTCAATTAATTTCAAGTGTGGGATCGGTTTAAGGCCAACCAGCAGAAATTCTATTCTGTCCATGTAAAAATGAGGTTTCACCACATTTACTTTTTATAACCTATATAAAAGTCAAGTAAAAGTAATGAATATCTAAAAGCCATCTCAGTGGACTGGCAAAGACTATCTGTATTCTTGAAACTCACCCTACGTATTTCTCTCTGTGCAGCAAGCATCCCAGGCCTGATCAAAGTTAAAAAATGTCAAACCACTGAGAAAACAGCCCAATTTCCAATCCATCTCACTGCCTAGAAATGGACCTCCTTCCAAGCCACTTTTGCATGGAAAAGCACTGGCAAAAGTAAGAAAAACTAAGAGATCATGTGGTTATAATTATTACCAGGCAAGGAATATTTCTGCAGCTCAGTGGTAAAGTAAAACTCTGTCGCTTTCTGCTCCCAATAGTGTCCATCGCAAAACAACTGCCTCATTAAATCTCTGCAGTAAGATTAATATGCCGTAGCCGCACTACATTTATAACTTGGTACTCTATAAAAAGCACATTTAATGCTAAGAGCCAGAGCCTAGATACAAAGTATTACTATAAAAACTTCTGGCAGCGAGTACACAGTGCAGGCCCTCTGTCCTTCTTGCCGGAGATATAAATGAGGCTTTTTCCTGGTGGATTCTAAGCATGAGGCCCTACCTTACAAACCAATCTGTTTTTATGAGAGTGGCAGAAACACAGGATTCAGAGGATGATATAAATATGAATGCAAGAAGACTACTTAACAACTAAGATTGGCAAGAGATGAATGAACCCAAAATACTCCACTTACACACACGCAAACTTAAAAACTGGACCATTTCCTAACAGTTTGTTCTCTGGTCATAGCCAGCTTTTCATCAGATTAAACAACCATGGCATGAATTACTCAATCTTAAAGCAACCCACAAAGTGCCAGTAAGTTCAAGAAAATACCAGCTAAAATATGCACACTGCCTTAAAAAAAGAACGAGTCTTGGCTTCATGTGAATACCATGACCTCCTAGATCTGAATCACCTAAAACTACAAAACACTAGATGTTCAATAAAAAGTGAGCTCAACACATTATTAGTGGACTAATAAAAGTATGTTTTTGTTATTTTGGAAAGCTGCCTAAGTTCTTTCTTCCAAGAATATCTTCTGAAAATAAAAAGAAAGCATTATAACCCTAGTATCTTATTTTCAGGAACTCTATGAGGAATAAGTCAACAGATAATTTAAACACAGGCATTCCACACTCAATGTCCCCAGATTGCTATGAATGATGCACCTGAAGTGAACAATAAGCTTATGCCCCAAATAATGGATTGTCTGATGTTGTTTTTAAAGTTCACATATAGTCACAGTGACTGGCCTTCTAAGGTTTACTGAAGTCCCACACCTAAAAAGGAAACCAGAGACTACTCTTACTTAGAACAAACCACGTCTGAAAGCACTCCTAACCCTAGCACACCTGTGTACTCAGTTGCTTCAGGTGTGTCCGACTCTTTGCGACTCCATGGACTATAGCCTACCAGGCTCCTCTGTCCATGGGATTCTCCAGGCAAGAATACTGGAGTGGGTTGCCGTTTCCTTCTCCAGGGGATCTTCCCCACCCAGGGATCAAACTCATGTCTAATGCATCCCACGCCCTGCAAGCAGATTCTTTACCACTGTGCCACCTGGGAAGCCTCTAGAAATGTGCTCAAATTCCATCAACTGGTGTATCCTAATGCTAAGAAGAGAGGAAAAGTTACCTTTGGGCTACAAAGAGTTAAAGAGGAGCCTTCCTCCTTTACCAAAGGGTAAAAAAAACCAAAGGGTGGGATCATTATGTTGTGCTTTCTGGGCTCTACATATGCATTCTAACTGGAAATCCCATAAGATGAGAACAGACTTGGGGAAAATAAATCATCCATTGTTATAAAATCACAAGTCTCTGATGAAGGAACAGGGCTGTCTGGACCCCACCTGCCTGCTACTCTGCTGCCTCCCTTTTTCTACCATCAAGGAAAAGGTAACAAAACAAAAGCACTGTGAGGTGATCAAGGATGCACATGCCCAAACTTTGGCCTCGGCTGGCAGAACAGGAACAGCCATCGAGGTTGAGACCTGGTGATGACAACAGGTCCAGGGAGCTCAAGGAATCGTAGGTACAAACGGGCTCTTTTTACTTTTCCCACAATGTTTATGTTCTAACCACTCTATTCTCTGAAAGTTGTTAAGCTGTTTTAAAGAAAAAAGGGGGGAAGAGAGAGAGAGAGAAAAAAACCTTTTCATGTACTTTTCTTTCCTGCCTCTAAAATCTCAGATAGAATTATTTCTATGTTAAACAAAATAGCACAGTTGGAGTTTAGAATTTCGGTGGTTTTGCTTGATTGTTCTACAGGTCTATCACACTCCTTGAAGACCAAAGAGCAATATCTCAGATGCTCTATTAGGAAGGCTGCTGCTGCTCCTGCTAAGTCGCTTCAGTCATGTCCTACTCTGTGCAACCCCATAGACGGCAGCCCACCAGGCTCCCCCATCCCTGGGATTCTCCAGGCAAGAACACTGGAGTGGGTTGCCATTGCCTTCTCCCTATTAGGAAGGGGCACATGCCAAATATGAACATACTGCCACTCTTCTTTATACAATGAAATTCCTCATAGGAGGATGCTGAGTGGGAGGAAATTAGCCCTGGGAGAGGTTAAAACACACACACAGACACATACACCCCGAAAACTACACACTCACACTTTGGAACCAAATGAAGTTTCTCTTCTTCCTATCAGAATCCTACTCAAATTTCATTCCTCGACTTCATCCTTATTTATCTTTAACATGAAATTTAGAGGAAAGCAACAGTAGCACTCTAACTTTCATAAAGAGTATTTATAAACAGATTCCTGCCTTAACCATTTAACCTTGAATTTGACTGACTGTGGTTGTCTTGTTGCACCTTCAGCAAACACACACTTACTGAGCATCCACATAGTAAGAGGCATTTGGCTAAGGCCCTGGGTTTCCCAGGTGGCATTAGTGGTAAAGAACCTGCCTGCCAATGCAGGAGACATAAGAGACATGGGTTCGAATCCTGGGTAAGGAAGGTCTTCTGAAGAAGGGCACAGAAACCCACTCCAGTGTTCTTGGAGAATCCGATGGAAAGGGGAATGCTCCATAGACTAGCAAAGAGTCAGACACGACTGAAGCAACTCAGCTCACACACACACACACCTCGGAGATGCAAAGTCTGAGACCTGGGCCTTGTCCTTAGGAGCTTAAACTCTTCTGCAGAGCTTCCCAACCAGTGGGTCAAAAGGGGGTTCAGGTGTTCGAGGATACTGACTCCACCCTCCACGTGGCCAGGTTACAGCTAGAAATAATTGGACACTGGCAGACCAATTGCTTCTCCATTTATCCAAGTGTTTCCTTCAAAATGTTTCATTTTTCTGTGTGTGCCATGACATGAGAAGGGCTGGGAAGCACTAGGGCAGAGAAAGGCAGAGATGAATAAACCGATAACTGCAGAAGGTGGTGCTCAGCTGGAGCGGATTTTCAGTCAGCTGGGGCAGTGCAGAAATATGTTAGCTGAAGAGGAGCAGCACTGGGCTGTTTTAAAGGGTGAGTAGCACTGAGGACTGGAGAAGGCAATGGCAAGCCACTCCAGTACTCTTGCCTGGAAAATCCCATGGATGGAGGAGCCTGGTAGGCTGCAGTCCATGGGGTCGCTGGGAGTCGGACATGACTGAGCGACTTCACTTTCACTTTTCACTTTCATGCATTGGAGAAGGAAATGGCAACCCACTCCAGGGTTCTTGCCTGGAGAATCCCCATGGACAGAGGAGCCTGGCGGGCTACAGTCCATGGGGTCACAAAGAGTCGGACAGGACTGAGCAACTAAGCACAGCACAACAGAGCACTGAGGACAAGTGACAGATGGCACTCCAAAAGGAGGACACAGGGGACTCCCCTGGTGGTCCAGTGGTTAAGAATCCACCTTGCAACGTAGGAGACATGGATTCAGTCCCTGGTTGGGGAACTAAGACCCCACATGGCTTTGTGCAACTGAGCCCAGGCCTTAATCAGTGAGTCCATGCAAGGCAATGAAATATCCCACGTGACACAACTAATACCTGATGCAGCCAAATAAATACATACACTTTCTTTTTTTTTTTTTAAAAGGAAACATATGTAAAGGCAGAGATGCAAAACATGACACTTTTCAAGAAGTGCAAGCTCTTCTGTGCTACTCAAATGAGGGGCTCTGGATAGAATGGAAGGAAACGGGAGTAGTGGCAGAAACGAGGCTGGAAAAGTGAGCAGCTCACGAAGGAACTGCTGTGGGCTAAATAGTCAGATGTTCACCTGGTGCTATGAGAAATCACTGGAGGACTTTAAGGAAAGTGACTGATTTCATGTATATTTTAGAGAGATGCCCCACTGACAATTAAGAAGAAGGTTTGGAAAGAGACCAGAACCGCAAGCAAAGAGACCAGTCTGGTGACGCTGACACAATGCAGGGAGGAAGTGCAGAGAAAGCAAGCGAAATCAGGAGCAGAAAGGGCTAACGGGAGGCACCCCGGAAACAGGATCTGGAGGACTTCACATGGACTGTGGGCCTAAGAAAAGGGAGAGCCGGCTCAGTGACAGCCAGGCATCAGGTATGGTGGAGCGGGTCCTAGAAATGAACTTGCTGTCTTGGCTTTAAGACAAGTGTACTAACCGAGGCTAATTAAACAGGTGTATGAACCACAGCTTTTTTCACTATCTTCATACCCAGATTTCACCTTTTATCTGTAATCCCAATAATGCCAAAGCTGGAGAGAGATTGGACAGAAATACCACAATCACACCAGCTAACTTTTTAATCTAATGGGAGGGATTTGCAAAGGCCCGCTGACACTTCCTGGGACTTAAAAGGTCTTTGGTGAGATTCCTTTTACTTTGGTCTTGTTTCAAACACACATAAAGCCAAGGGGGAAAAAATCCAAAATTTGACTAAAAACAAAAACAGATATTGATTCTAATAACTCTGTTTAATTCTCTTTTAGGGGGAGAAAACAAAAAACATTAACTCTTAGTTTAAGTTTCTATGATCCTGCATGTAGTTCATGATCCTTTCTGAAAGACAACGTGATACACTAGACCACTGCTGCGGACAATACAAACCCAGGTGAATACATGAAAGCATTCACATTAAAAGGCCCGGCCTTGGGACTTGCCCTGGTGGTCCGCCGGTTAAGAATACGCCCTGCAAAGCAGGGGACACGGATTTGATTCCTGGTCAGGGAACTAGGATCCCACATACTGAGGAAAAGAGAAACTAAGCCCACGTGCCCCAACTTCTGAGTCCATGCACCACAGCTAGACAGCCTGTGTCTGGAAAGGAACCATCCCGCCTGACACAACAAAAGCCTGGGCTGTCGCAACCAAGACCCAAAACGGACAAATAAATAATTAAATAAATACATAAATATATTTCTAAAAAGAAACAAAAGGCTTAGGCTTCATGTGGAAGAAAATAGAGCAAGAAACCACAAGAATGATAAGTCAACCTGACAACGTGAGATGGAAACTTAAAACGGGTACACAGAATCCAAATCATCTAACCTAATAGAGAAAAAGATTACCCTGGAAAGGTTTTGTTGTTTTTCCCCTAGATGAAGGGTTTTTGGTGATCTCTCCCATGTCTTTTTATTGTTGTTGCTCTTTTGTTTTGTGGCGCTTCTTGGCAAACACCGTTCTTCTCACCAGATTTGAGTCCCTTCATTCTTCCACTTAGCCTGGTGCCTTCATGTTCAACGTCACTGGCTCACTGGAAAGGGGCTGGTACATCTGAGTATAGTCCCTGACTCCCTACAAAAACCAACAAACAAAACCAACTTCTATATCCCTAAGCTCAATCTTCAACCAAGTCCATGGACCCTTTGTTCCACTTTATATTAGAAAAATATTACATAAAGTTATTGTTAATAATATTGTTATTGTTAATATATCCAGATACACTGGTCTAATTTTCTACAGCCAAGTGATTTTAAAACTGCTAAAAATCTACTCTGGAGGAAAACAAATTATTTAAAAACATTTATGTGTAGTTTTTAGCACGTAATGAACAGGTACCCTGAAAAATGCTTCTTAGGACAACTACAACAACAAATGAAACAAGTTTCTGAACCTGTGATTCAGACATCTGGATATGTGGGGAAGAGTCTACTTATTTTTTCTTTAAATGTCATCAGTAAGCCTCAGATATAGGATTAATAGCATAGCAAGGATGCTGGGAGGGATTGGGGGCGGGAGGAGACAGGGACGACAGAGAATGAGATGGCTGGATGGCATCACCGACTCGATGGACATGAGTTTGAGTGAACTCCGGGAGTTGGTGATGGACAGGGAGGCCTGGCGTGCTGTGATTCATGGGGTCGCAAAGAGTCGGACACGACTGAGCAACTGAACTGAACTGAAGGAAGTATTACTCCACCCAGGCAAAGAAAATCTGGAAAGAAAAGTTTTATATTCCAGACATCATACTTTCTGATATTTCTCCCAACTGTTGTTATGACTTCAGCTATTTTCTATAATGCCAATCCAATTGTAACAATATTTCTTAATTGGACACTTAAAGTTAACTATCTCAAGAATTACTGAAGCACACTAGTTTAGGGAGAAAGTTTTGTTTCGAACAAGAAACATTGGCTTGCTGCAATGTAACAAGACTCATCTCTAAATTTTGAGATGATAAACTCCAATCTGATTCATAAAAAATCAATTCAGTGTTACCACTCCTTTCTCTTTATTAGTGACTTTGCTTTCGCTTTTGTTTTAATTGAGGAAGTTCCTCTTCTTAATTGCAATGATATATTTGAAAGACAGGGAAAATCGGTTTTGTCTAAAGGTTGTGAGTTAAACACAACATTTGGGGCATTCTTATCCCACTAAATGGAATCATGTCACCCAGGAACATGAAACATCTTGCTTATTGTTTTTTCCTTTTTCGCCTTCTGAAGGGCCAACTGGTTCTCAAACAAACTGGGGATCAAACTGTCATTAAAATATAGAGTGGAAAATGATTTTAAAAAAACATTTTAAAAGGTTTTTTCTATCCTTTCAAGCTGGCACACAAGTAAGTGGACAGCCCACATTTCTAAGAAATGATCCCATTCAGGAAGATAAGAAAGCAGTTTCTAAATAACTTCTTCGGTAACTTAATGGCTCAGCAACAAAGAAAAAAGGAAAAGAAAAACCCTATAAAATAAGGTAAATGTTTTACAATGAAAGATCAGAGCAAAAAGTGAGGCTGTGATTTATGGCTTATGAGCTATTACAAAATACAAGAAAATTTATATGCAATTGGAAAAAATGAAATTCATTTTGTTCCCCTCTAGTTGGGCTAATAAACGTAAAAATATAGGCAAACCTAAATGTCTAAGTTTCCTTCAGCCTGATAAACAAAACAAGAAAAGCCACATAACCAAAAATAAACTATAAAAATAGATCATTATTGATTAAGTACCATTTCTGAAACACTTTCCTTAAGGAATTTGCAACAAAGGAAATAAATTAGCATCCTTTTTAAAAACTTTTTAACTGCACTTTTTATTTCCTAGAACACAACTAGTTACATTTCCCTGTGAGTTTAATCAATGTTTTTCTCTGGTTCTAATGCAATCTCTCCAAAAAGCAGATTTTAATAATGTACCTTTTCTTACAGAATGGCAACCTTACCAAATGTGCATTCCATCTGCATGGATCTGCAGACAAGTAATAAAGACACCGGTGTCATTAGCATAATCAATACACAATTTACAGAACTACCCAGATAGAACTGAAAGTGAATGTGTATGCCATTATCTTAGTAACTATAAATTAATAGTTGCTTAGGAAATACATTCCCACTTACATTGTTTCAATCCTGATTTGTCAAGAAATAAATATATATACATATATAGAGACATGTTTCAAACGATGATTTATCATCAGACAATCCCCAAATATGCATAAAGTAAAATCAACTAAATCAATCAAACATAGGGTAGAATGGCTGATAAATACCCATAGTTAACCACTTTTTACCATATGCTTTAATAAGCAGAACATACACACACACATATATATATAATATATTAATAAATAGATTTCACTGGAAAAGGAACATGCTCTCCTGGTGAGCCAGGAGATCATACCCTATTTTCTTAAAAGAATAATAATAACACTAATTACTAATCTTGTCAATTCTACTACTTGCTGCTTGCAATTTTGAAAGTTTATATTTAACCAACATTTTTTTTAAATATGTGCCATCTCTAAAACATCATCTCTAAGACATCAGAACTGGCATCATTTCTTCCGGGATGGTGATGGGTCGTGCAAAGTTCCCTCCACAGATGGCATCAATGTCCCACCAGCTCCCGGCACAGTGCATCCCCAACACGTGTGTCCATCTTGTCATAAAAACAAAGAAAATTTGCATGAAAAAGTGGCATATTTCAAACGGGAGAACACAGACATTGCTTCAGGATGGTAACCTGCCAGTGAGAAATATGAATTTCTTTTTCCCCTAGCTTCTCCGCACAGTGGATTGAAAACAGCTAATGTGACACTGGGGCTTCCCTGGTGGCTCAGTGGTAAAGAATCCGCCTGCCAATGCAAGAGACAAGAGTTCCATCCCTGGGTCGGGAAGATCCCCTGGAGGAGGAAATGGCAACCCACTCTAGTATTCTTGCTGGAGAATTCCATGAACAGAGGAGCCTGGCAGGCTACAGTCCAGGCGGTTGCAAAGAGTCAGACACAATGTAGCAACTAAATAACAACATCCAGTATGACATTCAGTTCAGTTCAGTTCAGTCTCTCAGTCGTGTCCGACTCTTTGCGACCCATGAATCACAGCACGCTAGGCCTCCCTGTCCATCACCAACTCCCGGAGTTCACTCAAACTCATGTCCATCGAGTCGTTACAGGAAGCTATTCAGCCCAAAGTCAGATGCACTGCTCTAACTGTGCAGACACTGCCATCACTCACTTTCTCCTGTCACTCAGACTGGGGGAGGGCTCCACCTTCGCCTTTGAGGGAGAGCATCCAGAAGAATGCCTTTGAAAGGCCACTGAACCTCCGCAAGGGGGTATTTCTGCTGAGATTTCACCAGCAATGGGAAAACACTCCTGGATCCCACACTCAAGCACCCCATGCCCACCTCCTCAAAAATATCTCCCAGATCAGCTTTCTGAGGCATGCGACTTTATTTTTATCAGAAGCAAAAGCCTTGAAATGACTGAGCGACTCTGAACAACAACACGCCTTTAATCACACAATTAGGGATTTGTCAGGTATCCACTGCTTTCAATTCTCTCCCAGGTGTGACTGACTAATATCATATCTTTTTTTTTTCTTGTAGAAGTAACTTTTGGGGGGTGGGGTGAAATAGTAGAAGGAACTAAAATCAAAATGCTTAAAGCAAAAAAGAACACCAAAGGGGGACTGTGGTGGCCAATGTTAGTTGCTCTGTTGTGTCCAACTCTTTACAACCCCATGGACTGTAGCCCCACCAGGCTCCTCTGTCCATGGAATTCTCCAGGCAAGAATACTGGAGTGGGTAGCAATTTCCTTCTCCAGGGGATCTTCCTGACCCAGGGATTGAACCCGCATCCCCTGTGTATACTGCGTTGCAGGCGGATTCTTTACCATCTGAGCCACCAGGGAAGCCCAGAAGGAGGCTTAAAGGTTTCATAACATGCAGAATTCAAACACAGGTCATCAAGCATGGCATCCCTCAGCTCAACTCGCTGGGACACACTAGTAGAGTTGAGATGACACAAGTCTGAGACCGTGACAGCTAACACTAGACTAAGGAAGGCGACTCTCAGGGCAGGGGCCCCCGACTCTGACTTGTGTTAAGCAGCTGAGAAGGATGGGGAAAGTCACTTTAGCATCCACAGTCTAGAATGTGTACAGCCATGAGAGGCCATTCCTAGAATCAGAAGTCAAGAGACTGAGGCCCTTTCCTGTTCTGTCACAAAGCCCTGGTGTGATTGGGACGGCGCACAGAGGCTCCTCCAGTCTTGGAGACGTCAGGGAAAACCCAGCATCCTTGCCCTGCTTGGACCACTGCATCTCCCAGGCTCTAAACTCTTCTCTAACAAGACCTCTAGCCCCAGACAACGCCGACCTGTCAGGAAAACTGAACAGCCACCCCAGTCCTTTCAAAAGTGTCTTCTAGAATATCTATTTTAAATTATCTTGAAGTGGAATTTCTTTCATCACTTACTATCATTTAAGGATATTCCACTCATTAAAAGTGGCCTCGCACAATCCTCTTGACTCTCTCTACCCCGATTTTCAATTACTATTTCTTTCACTTCATTTAGCACTAAGGTTGAAGGAAAAAAAGTATAAATGGATATTTGAAAGTCATCTGATCAGATGTATTAAGGTTTTTGGCTCTGTCTGTACAGAAAGACAACTTTATGACAGCTATCATTTAGTTAAAATAAAAAGACATGGTCGTGTCTACCCAGACTATCAGACAAATGAGTGCTGAGGTCAACCAGCGGGCAAAGCACAGGCTGGGTTTCTAAAGCCCAAAGGGACAGTTGAAGCCCAGCAATCTGGGAGTGGAAACTGGGTGATTTCATGAACTAAGCACAGAGAGGATTGGCAACTCAAAGAGCAAGGGAAGGCAAGGGGAAATAAAAAGAAAGCAAACTGAACCATTAGGACTTACTGCAGCAAAGAATGGAGAAGAAATGAAGAGGAAAGGAAATTCAGACAACTGGCTCCCAAATAAGCTTTCACATAAAATTAAAGCAGCAGCGAGACACAGCGAGACACAGCCTGGTAGGACAGCAGACACATTCCGTTTTCACATCCTCTACTCTCTCTGCTCCTAGACAACACAGCTGAAGCCCAGAAGAAGGTGCTTCTAGATCAATTTACTGATGGGTACGGTGATACAGAAAACCATCCCCTTGTTCAACTAATTCCTTTGCAAACCCAAGCCCAGATTTACCTTTTTAATTTAAGGATTATTAATAAATCTACTATGATTAAACCTTCATAATGATATGTGAATTATTTGTCTCTAGCTCCTCTCCCAAGAACAATTAGCCTACCTTTGCAAATGAGCATTTAGCATCAGCCCTTTCGCAAAGAACCACAAAGTCCTGACGTACCGAAAAGATGGCAGAGGCTCTAAAATTAATTAGCTCCACTTTATGTTTCCATTATCTTTTAATTGGAATTTCTGCAGGAATTTTTCCTTCAGAACTCTCTCTATACTGGCAGAGCAAAGTGGAGCTTGGAATCAAGAGCTGCTTTGGCCAATAGGAAAGGACAGGTCTGGAAATCCACAGAAAAGACATGTACCCACAGGATGAAGGGTTTCCCCCAAAAGCGAGAAGACCTTTGAGAATGAGAGTAAGAAACATGGACTAGGTATTTCTCATCTGACAGAGACTATTCTAAGAGCTTATATGGATTAACTGAATTCTCACAACAACCCTATGAATTAGGGTAATACCCTCACTTGGGGCTTCCCAGGAGCTCAGCGGTCAAGAATCTGCCTGCAGAACAGAAGACGTGGATTTGATCCATGGGTTGGGAAGATCCCCTGGAGGAGAGCATGACAACCCACTCCAGTATTCTTGCCTTGAAAATCCCATGGACAGAGGAAGCTGGCAGGACCATGTGGTTGCAAAGAGTCGGACACATTTAAAGCGATTGAGCACGCACACACAATCCCTCACTTACAGAACAGAAACTGTAGTTTCATGTTATTTCATAATTTGCACAGGGTAAACAAGATTGAAATTTCAACTCAGGGAGTCTGACTTAACACTCATGCTCTTAACCACCATACTTTATTGACCCATTATTAAATGTTTGCTAAGCATCTATTTTATTTCCAAATATATGCTTACGTGCTGGATCCAGAAGGGTGAAGAGGGGCAGACAGGCTCTGAAGCCAGTGTAATAAGAAGATGAAACTAAATAAATTATCAGGAAAAAGAAAAAACCTTTCTATGTCACACACAATCTCTATGAGTTGCAAGGAAAAGCCTGACAAAACTGAAAATTAAAATATTTAAATTTCTCTATGGCAAAAGAAAAAATAATTACCCACCCACAAAGTTAAAAACCAAACTAGGGAAATTATTTGCAGCATGTATGTCAGAAAAATGGACTAATTTTTTTATTAACATGAGCTGCTTTTTCAAATGAAAAGATAAAAGGGCAAAGGAAATAAAAAGGCAATTCACAGAAAAATAAATACAAATGGTATATAAACATATGAAAAATGCTTATAATTATAGAAATGTTCATTAAAATGTCAATGAAATACCAGTTTGTTTATTTCACAAGCCACATCAGTAAAGATAAAGTATTTAAACACAGGCACTCTATAATCCTGCTGCTAACAGCAGTGCGAACTGGCGTTACCTCTGTGGAGGGCACATTTGCAGGATCTATCAAAATGTTAAATGTGTCTTCTCTCTATCCAGCAATTCCATGTTTAGGAATTTACACCATGTACATAATCACACGTTAGCAAGGATGGGTGTATGCTCATTGAAGCAACATTTGTAAATAGGAAAATAAACAAATAAATTCAGTTCAGTCGCTCAGTCGTATCTGATTCTTTGCAACCCCATGGACTGCAGCACGCCAGGCTTCCTGTCCATCACTAACTCCCGGATCTTACTCAAACTCATGTCCATTGAGTTAGGGATGCCATCCAACCAATTTATCCTCTGTCGTCCCCTTCTCCTCCCGCCTTCAATCTTTAAATGACAGAATATCATACGATGGATAGAGTTGTTAGAACAAAGGTGCGGAGTGTTGACATGGAGGAACTTTTAGGAAGTACTCTTAGGGAGGACAACACAGAGTACCACCTTTTGTTTGGGAATAAACGATATCCAAGATACCTACATAAATGCACTGCCATCTGAGAATGGTTCACTTCCCTGCCAAAGGTCATTATCACTAAAACCCTCCTCCTCTCTAAATAACAGGGGGACAGATATTTCAAGAAGCCTTAGTGAGTTGCATTAAGAGGCAACACATCACCAGTATCTCTGGCTTTTTGAAAGTTCACTTTCTGCCACTTGGATTTTACAAAAGATCTACATAGGTACCTGCTTTCTCCAACTGAAAGAAATCCAAAGAGGATTTCTGATTTTAGAAAAGAAGGTGCAATGCCAAAATAGCATTCAGCACATTTGTTTTGCAGTGAGTCCAGCTGTTATAAAGGCAGTGCACACTCCCAGAGCAAGAGTGGCACCGCCACACTCCGTTCCCAGGAACGACACTGGGCATCTCTGCATCAGGCCGCCAGAGCTTTGAACTGTGTCTGTGAGCATCTGTGCTTTATCTCGATTTATTTTGTGCATCTGTTAGCAAGATGTGTCCTAAGGTAATTGCTTCTTCGCTATACACCAGTCCCTATACAAAAGGTTTCATAGGAATGCTCTATTTCCAGACAGCTTGGGGGTAGGGGATTCTATTAGCCTGTCCAGGGTATAGAGACCTCTCACTACGACCTGGCTTGGAGAATTATGTGGATGGTGATAAGGGTTGGATATACGCAGATTCAAACATCCTCTCACAGACTGTCTGTTGGGACTTCATGAATAATACCATCGTGAATAGAGACAACAGAACTGTCAAAAAAATGTGAGCTGAAAGTGAAAAAAAAAACTGTTGGTAGGTAGATTACTGGTTTTTATCATCTTTCTACAGTTTTTCTATGTAATTTTTCAATCAAAAATATACTCATGAATTGTTGATGCATTGTCATATTCTAATATTTACCAAGTTCCTTGATGTGGAAATTGTGCTAAGAATTTGCAAAGATCATAAGCAGAAATATATTACATGATTCGTATATATCGAGGTGAAATAAAGAAAAGAGTTTTAAATTGTCTATTGATGCCAAATGAATGAGTTTATCCCATAAAGAAGGCTGAGTGTTGAAGAATTGATGCTTTTGAACTGTGGTGCTGGAGAAGACTCTTAAGAGTCCCTTGGACAGCAAGGAGATCAAACCAGTCATTCCTAAAGGAAATCAACCCTGAATATTCACTGGAAGGACTGATGCCAAAGCTGAAGCTCTAATACTTTAGCCACCTGATGTGAAGAGCTGACTCATTGGAAAAGACACTGACGCTGGGAAAGACTGAAGGCAAAAGGAGAAGGGGGTGGCAAAGGATGAAATGGTTGGATGGCATCACCGACTCAATGGACATGAATCTGAGGAAACTCCAGGAGAAAGTGAAGGACAGGGAACCTGGTGTGTTACAGTCCATGGGGTCACAAAGAGTCAGACATAACTTAGCAACTGAACAACAACAACATCCCATTTTTAGACAGCATTATAAGAAGTATAAGAAATCCAGATCTTTGGAAGAATAAATAGATCTAAGTGATGAAAAACTCAACAAATAGAGTTAACATAGAGTGGAAAAACCAGCCCATGTACAAAGGATGGCCAGAACTTGTATACAAGCTAGTCATGTGCAAATAATATAACAGATACCATTTGTATGAACTGCAAGTATACTGTTGCAAAACTAAGTATAGTTTGGAGTTAAACAACCTTAAGAGGGACACACGGGCTCCGAAAGTAATGAATCTGCCTGTAATGAAGGCGACCCGGGTTCCATCCCTCTGTTGGAAAGATCCCCTGGAGAAGGGAATGGCTACCCTCTAGTATTCTTGCCTGGAGAATTCCATGGACAGAGGAGACTGGTGGGCTACAGTTCATAGGGTTGGAAAGTTACTCAATTGGACACAGTTAAGTAATTAAATTCTATTCTAAGAGGGACACAGAGTCATCTAAACACGTCTTCATAGGCTGTTAGCTCTGTGAAAACCACAAACAACTGGTCCTGACTAGTTCCTGACTGTATCCTTAGCACCTGACATATAACTGGTGCTCAATAAGAATTCCCGTAGAATCATGAGCATGCTCAATAGCTTGCATTTAAAAACACATTAAACCTCAGATTTGGTTTGAAAGTGCTTCCTTCAGGATCCTTTCCTGACCTCACTCATATCTTTCTGAAATGTTTGAACAACACCCGGGGCTTTCCCTTCACCTAATTATAAATTACTAGTATCTGTTGAGTCGTGAATTTAATGTTTCCATTGCTTGACTGTGACTTCACAAGAACACAGACCCTGTCTGTCTCCTTCACAGCATCCCCAACTCCTAGCACTCTAGGACTGGAAAACGATGAATGTGCAGTAAGTATTTGTTGATTAAACACATGAGCGCATGAACGCCTTTGTATGTTTGTTTGCTTACTATCTAGTTTTAGGATATGGGGATTCAAAGAGAATAAGACACTGAACGCTGCTCTCAAATGGCTTATCAACAAACCAGAAAACCAAGTTAGTGTCATAGTTTCTACAGTATGTGAGCTATGGAAGAGATAATAAAGAGAGGAGGCATTTTTAACTCCAGTGGGTCAGAAAAAGCCCCAGAGAAGATGTGAGATGAACCTTTAGAAATGAAAACAATATGCAAACCCTTATCATGGTACAAAACCATCCTGAGAATCCACAATCTAAGCCTAGAGGAATGAAGCTAGGAAAATCATTAAAGGTTTGGGAAATGTTGCTTTATGAAAATGGTACTAGCATTTGGGCAAGTGGATGGACATGAATTGAAGATGAGGAGCCAGTGTAAGTCAAACCAAATTAAAATGCTATCTTTAAAGCAAAACACCTGGAACTTGTACAGCTGCAGGTTCACAGCTATTCCCACTGCAAAAATCCATGTGAGAGCCAGGCAAACATAGAGTTGGTCACTCACCCACATGTACACACAAATTCTAGACCAAAGAAGCTGCTGCTGTTAGGGCTGCTCCAAGTAAGAGATGACAAACCCCTAGTGGGGTGAATAGGTCACTGGCCCAAGGTTCTTCTCTAGAACCTACAAACTGCTCTATGGAAATTGCAGAATTTGAACCGAGTTTGAACCAAGTCAGCTTCCTTATCAAGGCCCTAAGAATGGTTTCGTGTGTAACACGTGTGTCTTTCTATGTTAGTTCCTTAAATAGAGAGTCTGGACAAGAAATCACAGTGAGAAGTTAAGACCATCTAACCTCTGCTGTTTGACTTTTTTTTCCATCAGCTACAACTCAATCAAGTTCACAATTTTAAAAGCATGCCTGCCCATTAATATGAATTATTGATCAACTTGCAAGAATCACAATTTCTCAATATGAGAATTCTATGATGTTAGACAGAGAAGGGAACTCAGAAGTCATCAACACATTTTTTTGGTTAAAAAAAAAATAAATGATTTTGGTTCCATGGACATTTACTGAGCACTTAGTACGAGTCAGGCCCCTGACTGACCCCTTCCTGGCCTGAGGGACCCAGAGGCAAAGACAGAGGTGGGAAGCCATCCCAGGGTGGGCCAGCCCATTGCACTCATATTGGATTTCAAAATATGCAAATCAGAAAATATACAAAACATTTAACAGGAGCTATAAAATGGTGTTATTATCTTGTAATGGTTTTATTTTGAAGATTAAAAATTTGGTATAATGATGCAATACTTACATAAATGACCTATGTGATTTTGGAGGAGGCAAAAGGGATTTTCTATGAATCGTCTTTTTCTCCGGTCAGTTACACTCCCCCATCACCACTGATTGTGCACTCACGTCTATGAACATGAAGACCATCAAGACATCCACTATCATTATCCCTAAATTGTCCTATGCTTAAGATCTATGACTCTGTAAAAGTTTATTTCAAGGCATTCACCTATTTCCCTGGGGAAAAATAATTAAACCTGCATTGTGGATGTTTCAATACCAACTTGTTTCATTCTTTAGTGTTCTATTCCTGAATATTTAATGGAATGAATTCCTCTTGACTTGTTTCACCTCAATTTTGTAGAGGAGGGACTCCTAACTGAGGCTTTGTTTCACTGTATTTGAAAAATACACACATTCTCCAAGAGCCTCCAATTATTTCAAGAATGCCACAAATTCTCTGAAAATTTTACAAAATTGCCTTCAGTATCTCACTATTAACTTTTAGAAACATTATCTAGATTATTATTAGAAACATTATTATTAGAAACAATTACCTAGATCTTTTAGGAGGGCTAAAAGATTTCGAAAAATCCAAAAAGAGTTGGAAACAAATATTCTATATGTTTAGTGGTTTCAATTCAAGTGAGTATATCTAACTCTTAATCATAAGAGAAAACAAAGCTCACTTTTCTCAAAAAGTATAACTCACCAAACTTTTAGTGCCAAAAATGTTTTTGAAGATCATTTTATCTAACTTTTTAAACTGACCCAACTTGCTAAAGAGTGAATACCATACATGCTAAAGAGTATATACCATACACACATATTTCCCACCACCTGCCTGGTTGCCTTCTCCTAAGTTAAAAAGCAATGGAAAGTATTTAAAACCTCATCCAATTTTCTAGACTATAATGCTTCATAAGAGCCAAGCTTATGTCTAGTTCACAACTGAATATCTGGAACTAGCACTGTGCACAGACAAATGAGCACTAGAAAAAGCAAACAAAAAAGAGCTAGTTGAATCATTAAATGAGCCCCCTTTGGTCTACAGAGAAGAAATCTGAACCTAGAGAACAGAGGGTAAGTGACTTGCCAAAAAGCACTGACAGTAAATAAGAGCTCACCCTCTGTGCCCTTCCCACTGCACAGCCATCTCCTTACAAGTACACTAATATCCAAGTCACAATATTTATGACCATAGCTAATTGTTTCTGTTTTTATTCTCAACTCTTTCCAGGAATTAATATGCATCCCTTGAGTCCACAGTTCCTTTTCATTCCTGCCTAATGTCCGCAAAAAAGTGCATCTAACTTTTCCTTTTGCACACTGACAGCCCCAAACCAGCCTCCACATGGTAATTTCAGACTCCGTCATTAACATCAGTTAATGAACAAAACATTCACTCAAACTCATGATGGCATCACCTTCCCAACCAATAGTTCTCTCTCAGCTTTACTGATACTTGATAAGTAGAGTGATGTTTGTGAATACTTAATTGCCTTTTTCAAATGTATAAAAAATAAGAAAAGACTAAATTGTAAATACTACTGAGAGAAAGGGTATGCCTAACAAACTTCTAACAATTGAGACACACTAAATCAATAGAAGTGCTGAAAGCACTTACTATTTAGTCATACAGGTTAAAGCGTCTGCCTCCAACGCGGGAGACCTGGGTTCAATCCCTGGGTCGGGAAGATCCTCTGGAGAAGGAAATGGTAACCCACTCCAGTATTCTTGCCTGGAGAATCCCATGGACGGAGAAGCCTAGTAGGCTACAGTCCACGGGGTCGCAAAGAGTCGGACACGACTGAGCGACATCATTTCACTTCACTTCACTTCACACAGGCTTCCCAGGTGGCCCAGTGGCAAAGAATCTGCTTGCCAATGAAGGAGACATAGGAGGCTCAGGTTTGACCCCTGGGTTGAGAAGATCCCTTGGAGTGCAACCCACTTCAGTATGCTTGCCAGAAAATTCCATGGACAGAGGAGTCTGGTGGGGTACAGTCCATAGGGTTGCAAAGAATCAGACACAACTGAGTGCACACACACACACACACACACACTTACACACGTACTAGACCTGATCTGGTTCTATTGTGAAGGAAAAGAATAGTATTAAGGAACATGTCTGAAATGCTAGAATTTCTAAAAGTCAATATATTGTTTAAAAAGTTGTCATTTTTTAGAGTCCCGGTCATAGCACCCCCTATAGTACTGCAATTTATCATTCAACTTATGGACCCTTCAGCTCTTCATGGGTTTTCACAATTGTACTCTATATGAATATACTTGAGAACGAGAACCCTTATCGCCTTCATTCTAGTCAGGTAAATAACTTTCCATCATAATGCACTAATGGGACAAGAAATTTGGGGAAAAGCCAATCTTGAGAAAGAGAGGAGAAATAACTTCAGTGAAATAATGAATTTCAATGGTACACTGATTTTAATTCCTAAAAAGAAACTCTATTTTTTACAACGATGACAATTTTTATTAGGCCAAATCCAATTCAATCCATTTTTTCCTTAAAAAGTAATTAACACATATGAATTTGCTGACCAAACTGTATTTTAAATAGAACATCAGAGTATGTTTGTGTGTGTGAATATTTCCTATTGAGTTGTGAAAACTGAAACCTTTTGATTGCACATATATGAAAACGTTGTTGAAAGCGAAATACCAAAACATAACTCCTGCAGAATTAGGAAAATGAATATTTTGAATGTCCATCACTGGACCATATTCAGTGGGAGACAGCTATGCTTTCGCATGAAGAGTATATGTTTTCCAAACCAAATCACCTTTGTTTGAAAGCAAGACTTTAAATGCTTGACATGTTTTCAACACATCATACAGTTGACAAATTTACATATATATTTTTCATTTCAGAATTTTTCAAAGCATTTACTATCCCATAAAATTAAAATATATGGTGTCTAACAATCATTTTTAAAGGTATGCATTTATCCTTTTTTTCTTTCAGTCTTCCAAGAAAGCAGAATTTCTAGACAGTCATATTTGAATCTGGATTTGTTTTTTTTAATGAGCAAATTATAAACCCCTGCAATCAGGCATTGAGAGTAGAAATGCCAACTGTAGTGTGTGCTGCCATTACAATGATACCCCCAAGATCAGCTTAGTGCCTGTAGCTGTGGCAGGGTCCCCAGACAGCCGGGTGACTGCTGCTTGATCATTATCCCCGCTAAAACTGAAGCTACTGAAGTTTTAAAGAATTCGTATCTTACTGAATTTCTTTCATCTCTAATAATTACTAAACTGGCATAATTACTTATACTAGAGGTGGAGTGTGATGCATGCTAAAAGCCCAAGCTGCCTAAAATTAAAGTTAAAAAAAAAAAAAGCCACGACTCTACTTAGTTTTCAAAGATTTATCTTGTGTCAGGCTTTTATGCCAAGAGTTGCATAATTATTTAAACCATTTAAAAGCTTTCCTTACACTATTTGATTAATACTATAACAGAGCTATTTAAATTTACTAATGTTAACTTTAATGTTTAAGTTTTAATTGCTTTGTAATAACATTGTTGCAGAGCGTATTTTAAATCAGACAAGTACACTTTCATTATAGCAAACAAGGTATATGCAATCCCAGCTAGTGTACCATGTAATCCCCAAACAAAAAACAGGAACGTATTTCAGATTTAATTGAAATTGGATTAGAAACTTGCCTGCATTCCCCCCTCCCCACCCCCACCCCGCCACAGAACTTACTTTAACCTTTGACAGCACAATGGGAGTCAATGGAGAAAAAAATTAAATACATCTGAGAAAATACTTAGCCAGAATATCAGCTTTTGTATCAAAATCTCATTCAATTCAAGAGCATTCTACAACATATTACTTAATGACAACGTTTACATTTTAAACATCCATAAGGCTTCTAAAATATATTTGAAGTGTTGCAGGTCTCAAAATCATTTTCTCTAACAAATAACTAAAAGTTCAACATGGTATCCATTAAATCCAGTCATAAGGAATGTATTCTATGGCAAGAGAATTAGTGACATTAAACCAGCAATGTGAATTCTGTCAGATGAATTAATAAAGCACAGTAATAGAAAAACCAGATCTTTCATAAAATTCTTAATTGATCTTGGTAGAACTGCTTTTTTCTACTATCAAAACCTCTTTCTCCTGATTGCCTGGTTTTACATCAAAATGAAAACTCAAGCAAGTATTTTGATGTTTCGACGTGTGTCAACAAGTATTTCACTAGAATTTACCTGATAAGCCAATTCTCAAAAACAGATTTCCTCTAAAAATAAAAGAAAGGGAGCAAAAATGTTCCTATAAAATGAAAATACCCTACAAATATGCTGTAAGACTTGCAATGACCCGAACAAGCAAGCAGAAAGAACTAAGTATAATTACTGGAAGCAAAAAGTTGAAAAATTCTGTCATCACTTTTAGGCATGACTGTTGTCAATAACTACAATGAATTTTAAGGGATATGGAAATATCTGGCAAAACAAAAAATTATTATTAACCGCTTGCTTTATAAAAAGCTGCTAATCTCGAATCCCTTTGTAATTTCATTTTTACACATATGCTTTTATGTTCCATATCCTATCTTTCGTCCTTTTTGGACTGGATGAATAAAAGCCAACAATCCACTCACGCATCAAACAGATGTTTTTGCTTTTAAGGCCAAGTGGAATCTTATGAATTTTTGTCCCCTCCCTTTAAGAAGATGCTGCCAGAACTGCTGAAATTGTGAAACTAGCATTTTGGAAAACACTCATTGGACCATCAGTTCTGCAAGTTTGACTAGCACTCATGGGATGCGTGCCAACAGTAATTGCTGTATTTGTTTATGTCGGATTGTCTACTGATTGGACTATAATCAATTTAACAACTTCAACATCTAGTCAGTATAATTTAGAGGTGGAAGAGGGAAGGGGCAGTGCCTGCTTGATAGATGCAGAAAAGTCCAACTGCAACTGTTGGAAAAGGGTACAAGCACTCAGCTTCTGAAGAGTTTCCAATGACCAGGCTTTTTAGCATCTATATTCAAAAGTAAACACACATGTGGCTGTGTGTTGCAGAATTAGTAATTTGCCCTCACAATTATGAAAAAGAACATATATATATATATCTTTCCTAAATATTAAAAAAAAACTTACCTTAGGTTAAATTTAGTTATTAAAAAAGGGAGTCATGCTTCATTTGTTTAAAAATAGTTCTGAGCAAAAATCTATATTGCAGGCTTTAATTAAGTCTTTTTTTCCTACTATGGCATCATTTCCAAAACCAAAACTGAATCTCTAGTGATAAAGATTTTTTTATAAAAGAAATAGAACATATAGTGTATAAGAGAATCACTTTCGTTTTTTTAGTTATACTTCACCTGTCTCCCTGTAAGAAAATGTATTTTTGACTTTGAAAAAAATGTGTTTAAATAAGGACTGGAGAGTTTAATGTTTCTATTAAATTTAGGAGCTAGTACAAGCTCCCTGCAGTGGCTCTTTTAACACCTACAATTTCGAGAGCTTTTCCACCAGAGAATACAGCCTAATAGATAGGTTTTCTGACTTTCAAAAGGTTATGGATTTAAAACCCATCGCCTTTTCTTTCAAATTCTATAGTTTACATTTCTTCTTTAAATTGCGAACTGAATTTTTGCCACCTCATTATATTTCTAAATAAATTACTTCTCCTTAAAAGAAAAAAAGAGCCACTTTATAAGTACAAAAGAAGGTAAATGGGAAAAAGGAAAAAGGTCAATTCCAAGTGTGATAACTTCGAAATGTGCCAAGTTACAAAGGTTTAGCTACTGTGACAGCCAAGTTAAACAAGGCATTTTGGGGCTGTCTTTCTGCCTGGTTCCCACCATTTCTCTCTAGAGACCCCTGGTATGGGTTTATGAACACCTGAGGGTCCAGATATCCTAATCGTGTTTTGTGTTTAACTTGGCCATTTAAATGCCTAAGTGCTCCCCTCTCTCCTGCCCAGCTTTATAACTTGGCTCTTACTGAATATCTCACACCTTGATGAAGTAGACCACTTTTTACTTCTCGTGAGTGCTTTTTTGGAGTAAATTTCCAAAAACACAATGTTTTTAGCAGGTAAAAGGCTTGAGAAACTTCCATCAGAGAAGCAACACAAGAAACAGAATAAAGAGCCATCAAGGAAAAATAGAAATAGGTCACAACTGACCAATTTGATGCCACTGATTTGCTATCTCAGAAAACAAGCTGACAGCAGAATTATTTTCAGGCAGGTAATCTACTCACATCTCCTATCTACTATCAGGAATGGAGATAAATATCCAACTAATACAAATGGGAAAGAGGGTGACTCATTTCACTGCCTGACCATCCATGCCTCTACATACTGGCTTTGAGACTGTGTCATTAGACAGAAAGCGTTATTCTGAAGATTCGTAGCATAAGGACAGAATAAGTTTCTTGACTTTGTGTGTGGACTGAGAGAATTTTGATGCTAGGGCTTTGAGAGGCAGAAGGGATGAAAGAGTTCCATGTTTCAAAATACAGTTCGCAGTTTTCACAAATAGAAAAATGAATATTTTTGGTGTACAAGTTTTAATGCACTTTGGAGGAGGTAAGGAGACCCAGCAGGGTATGCTCCACTGCAGCCAGAAACCTGGTACCCTCTCCCAGGAGTTGGGTTATTAAGACAATGACACAAAAGTTTGCTGCAAATAAAAAAAAACCCTGTATAATTTTAAAGTAAACATAATCATTCTTTCAAAATACTAAATTTCTGAGAATACACAAAATGAATTCAACTATTAATAGAATTTTTGGTAGTATTAATAGTATTTGGTAGAATTATTTTTAAGCATTTGGTTGAAAACAAAAACTTTCAACTTGACTGCCATTTTTTTTTAATGTTTGTACCTGCCTTATGTAAACTACTCCCCTGAGATAGTGGTTTCAAATTGTGTTATCAGAAGTGACAGACATATCAGGAATATTTTTTAAACCTTGTTTGTTAAATAAATAGTATGGATGGAGACAAGTTGGAGACTGAATGCAGAAGTTCATGTTTTATTTAGAAGGGCACATCGCATTTTCATGGTTTCCACTGTCTCAAATTGGTATAATCTGCAAGGTTTTGAAACACTGTCACTCGGCTAACAAAATCACCATGTTTATCTCTTAGTTGCAAAACTACTTATCAGTTCTTCATAAAAGAAACTTAAAATCAAAGCGTCTTTCTATGCCTTCTGACAGTAAAGTGTAGCTCATTGCTTATTATTACACCAGAATATTTGTCATAATAATACCTCCCTGGCTTTTCTATGATCCAAGTGTGACCTTCCACCATCTAACGGACAGAACACTCCTCAAATACATTTTGAAAACATGGAAACCCTTCCTGGAAGACACAGGGAAAGGAAAATAGTGAAGAAAAGGCCAGTTATTTAACAGGAGCCACCTAGAAATCCATTCTACTGCTCCAAACTCGATGCTAATATCACAATGGCTCATCTGACATTGCTCATCTCAATGTGTGCTTTTCCAGGTAAATGCATACCCTGAAGAAAAACAAGCCCACTCTTCAGTGAGGACTGTACTATTTTTATGCCTGTCTTCAGCTTCTCACCCCAAAGCTCAGCCAGTCCACCTGAGGCCATTCCCTCTTCTGGGAGCCTCCCAAGCAGCTGACAGAGGAGAACACCACTGTGTTCCGTGCCCACACAGAAAATGGAAGCTAAATCTTTGTTTTTAATGTAAATATTTTATTTAGAATTTGGCAGCTGAAACACAGATGCTGCTTCTTCATGGAGAAGATACTGGGAATATTTTTGCGATATGACATTTCAACAAAAGAATAAAATGCCCTCTAACTCATTTTCCCTTACCATTTTTCTTCCCTTTTGGTTATTAACTTAAGGACTGCACAGGTCTCGGTCCCAGTTATTTTGCAATTCGACTTGTCAAAGGCTGCCTTGCGAACACCGCCAACTGACAGCTTCACTGACCGCCCATAAAATCCTCCGTGCAGGAGAATAAATCTTCTTTAGGAAGCCCGGGGACACATGCACCACAGTCAACTGAACTTTCACCCGGAATGCACTCCAAAGGCAGGCGAGGCGACTGCCCAGAGACCGCAGATGAGCAAAACTACCGATCGTGCAAACTTCAATAAACTTTAAAAAATAATAATAAAAAATAAAAAGCCTCCCCTCCCCATCGCTGAGGTTTCAGAAGCCTCCAACAGCCCTTACACCAGGGCTGACATCAAACTCTCCTCTCAGACTCGGAAAGTTCTTTCCAAGTGACGAGGAAGAGGTTCGTCCCCGGTACTTGGCTCAGAGTGACTCCGAAGGAAGCTGAGCGTCTCCCAGCAAGTTCCCCCAACGCGAGCGTCGTCCGCCGTTACCCTGACACCCGCGCACGCCCCGGCCGTTCGCTTTTTCACCCTCCACGCCTGCATCTTTCAGGCCCTCGGTCCAGGTTTTCCCAGAAAATGTGTGACCCACGTGAGTGGATATGACCACCAAAACTGTGTGAAGACACACGTCAGGAATTCATCTCGTTTTCAAACTCAAACTTCTCTGCTTCAAGAAAAAAAAAAGAGAGAGAAACCGTTCCAGTCTGCGAGGCCCTCCCCCACCCCGGCCCTTCCCCGGAGAAGAAAGGGCTTTGTGTGCGCGGTGAGGGCTCCGTTCGAGTTCATAAATACACATCGGCGGGGGCGCGGGGGACGCGCGCCTCTGCCCACCCCTCCGCCACCAGCGGCCGAGTCGGGAGCCCCGGGCGGCAGAAACAAGGCTGACTTGGGCGCCGGGGGCCCGGGCCGCCGAGGAGGAAGATGCTGCGCCGCCGCCGGGGACCCGAGGGCGGGGCCGGGCCGCGCGGACCTCGGCGGGACCCCACGGGCCCCGGCGGGCGCACAAGCCGCTCTTTGTCCTCCGCCTCTGGGGTCGCGGGACCCTCTGTCGCCGACAGCCGTCGCCTCCCCCACTCCGCCCCGTGCGCTCGGCCCTTTTCCACGCCCGGCCTGCCCGCACCTCCTCCGGTCCTCGCGCTCCGCCGCGCGCCCTCCCCACCCTCCGGCCTCGGAGCGCCCGATCTCCCGGCTGCCAGCGGCCGGCCGCCCCCGGTTTCCCGGGGAGGAGGCTTGGGAAGGTAGAGCAGGAGGGGGAGGGGGCCGCCACGTGACTCTCCTCGCCACATTCCACCACAGCCACCAGATCGATAACTTCTGTGTCCCCCGCCCCCAACCACGCCGCTGCAGCCCCCCCCGCCAAACCCGCCTCCCTCCACGCGCAACCCGCAAACTTCCCTCTCTACCGGGAACCACGGAGTGCTGGACCCCATCACGCCGAGCAAAAGACCGAAGGGGTCAGCCGGACGAGCAGGGGCCAGGGGGTGGTCAACTTTCTCTTACGGCCGACAAGGGTGCTCTGGGGCTGAAGCGGGGGCCGGGCCCCGCGCGCCCGCTCCCCGCGATTGTTTACACGGGCTGCGCGCCTAGGCGAACCCGAGCGGGACGCGGGCTGGGAGGCGGCGGCGGCTGTGTCCTGGCCCTGGCGTGGCCGGGACCCCGGGCCACGTTTGTAGTGAGCAGACACTGCTCACCCCCTCTTCGGGAAGACTTTTTTTTTTTTTCTTCTTCCAAAGAAAGGAAAAAAGAAGCACCGCACGGTTTTGCATATTTATTCTTCGCGAAAACACACAACAGAAACTTTTTTCCTGCAGCCCAGATGTAGACTCAGACAGAGGATCTTTTTTTTTCCTCCCTTTCCGGATGATCTTTTCTTTCTCTCCTCGTTTTTTGTTTTTTGGTTATCTTTTCTTGCCCACTTTGTACCGCCACCCCATCTGGGGATCCTCCTCCCGTCTTCCCGTCTCCCCCCACCCCACAACCCCGATCCATCACCCTCACTCCACCTGGGGGCTAAAGAGGGGAGGGGAGCGCGCGCGTCCCCGCACTCACTCACACTCACGCGCGCAC